>NW_017310103.1:2694-5159 GCF_000935625.1 Nanorana parkeri
TGATCTGCTCCCGCTGTCTCCTCTCTCCCCCCATGATCTGCTCCCGCTGTCTCCTCTCCCCCCATGATCTGCTCCCGCTGTCTCCTCTCTCGTATGAGTTTGCCCCCTGTGTTGCCCTCTTGTCTCCTCTGCTATTCCAGAACACAAACCTGCCACCCTCTGATTCTGGGGCCCTTAGTGCTGCACCCCCCTCAGTCCCCCAATTGCGGGGTGCACACAGCTCCCAGTATATAATAAAGGGCTGATGATACACTGGGCGGAGAGCCGGTACAGGTGACCTCATCCCACACCAGGTGTGTATGATAACCGCCCCCGCCAATAAACAGGGACTCGGATAGGGCTGAATTACGGGTCTATCCCCTCGCCCACACACACACTAAGTGGGCGGGGCTTCTCACCTGGAACATATGGAAGGATCCCACATCCCTGGGCGGACGTCATTATCCAGTGGCCTCTGTGTTGGGAAATTGTTCCCGGCACACCTGAGCTGATAAAGAAGAACATTGAATTGCCGCCATGACCTGTCCTCCCCTGATACCGCAGGACAAGGACATCGGGGTGGCACACGGCGCAGTGACTCCCTGTATACGGAATGAACCAATCAGGAACTGAGACATAACGGGGCGCATGGACACTGCCACTAATCAACTCCCTCTGAAAAGACCAATTGTATGTCATGCTGATCCTCTGCTTCAATGCTTTCTGACTCACTGACCTCCAATAAGTGTGCAGATCAGGTCTGACTTTCCCAATCTGCTTGCACCAGGTCAGCCACTCAAAGTACTGAAGCCGGAGGATCAGTATGGCAGATCAACACCAAGCACTGCCTGAGGGGGGACACTGGACTACCTATCATCACATGACATCGGACCCTCGGGCATGGTTCTGAGGTCACATGATGCCTGACCCTTAGGTACGGTTCTATGAGGTCACATGACATCGGTTCCTCGGGTATGGTTCTATGAGGTCACATGACATCGGTTCCTCAGGTATGGTTCTATGAGGTCACATGACATCGGTTCCTCAGTTATGGTTCTATGAGGTCACATGATGCCTGATCCTCGGGTATGGTTCTATGCGGTCACATGACATCGGTTCCTCAGGTATGGTTCAATGAGGTCACATGATGCCTGATCCTCGGGTATGGTTCTATGAGGTCACATGACATCGGTTCCTCAGGTATGGTTCTATGAGGTCACATGATGCCTGATCCTCGGGTATGGTTCTATGAGGTCACATGATGCCTGATCCTCGGGTATGGTTCTATGAGGTCACATGATGCCTGATCCTCGGGTATGGTTCTATGAGGTCACATGATGCCTGATCCTCGGGTATGGTTCTATGCGGCCACATGACATCGGTTCCTCAGGTATGGTTCTATGAGGTCACATGATGCCTGATCCTCGGGTATGGTTCTATGAGGTCACATGACATCGGTTCCTCAGGTATGGTTCTATGAGGTCACATGATGCCTGATCCTCGGGTATGGTTCTATGAGGTCACATGACATCGGTTCCTCAGGTATGGTTCTATGAGGTCACATGATGCCTGATCCTCAGGTATGGTTCTATGCGGTCACATGACATCGGTTCCTCAGGCATGGTTCTGAGGTCACATGATGCCTGATCCTAAGGTAAAAATTATATGAGGTCACATGACACCCAGACCTCAAGTAACAGATTGATGAGGTCACATGACAACCAACCCTCATGTGATGGTTCCATGATGTCACATGACTCCTAACCCTCAGTTGTAAGGTTGCCATCTTGTCCAGCCTTATGATCACGTCTCTTTAGGACTCTCGGTGATAACGGTTACCACGCTGGAAAGAGAGAACGAATCTCCATAACGTGGACTCATCAATAGAAAGCTGGCAGGGGGTCTAATCCCTCACCACTCCATCCAAAACCAAAAACTGGGATCGGGGTTGTGTGAGGTCACATGACTGGCACTCTGCCATCTACCCAATCACATTCCCGCCTGTCATTGGCCCATCTCCAATCCGGAGTGTTCCTGGAAAGCAGCTGCGGCAAACACGACGGCACTCGGATCATGTGACTCCCGCCCGGCAGGCGATGTTGACATTTCGGGCCATTTCTCGCCCGAACCCGCCCACCGCTCAAGGTTACTATAGTTCGAACACGTGCGGCTTGATATGTTAGTGACGTCACGAAGGTCGCTCCCTGCTACGCTCCTCCTTTCTCAGTCTGTGATTGGGCGCCTGATGTGGTTTCGGCCACGGCCACGCCTTTCTGACGTCTCGGTCTGCGATTGGTGGAGGCAACGGCGCTGAGTTCCGGTATGGGGGCGGTTGGGCGTGGCGGTGCTGACAGGAGCAGAGACGGGACGAAGATGCCGCGGTGTAACACTGGAGAGGGCCCCGGGGGCCACGCCATGTACAAGGCGGCCATGAACGGCAGCTGCAAGACAGAGCACGGCGGACTGAAGAACGGATACGTGAGGAG
>NW_017310103.1:5210-5713 GCF_000935625.1 Nanorana parkeri
TGGGGTGGTCGGTTTTATATTTTGCTGTGTCCTACGGGGAAGATTTTCCTTCACTTCCTGTCAAGAGACACCAACAGGAAGTGAGAGGATGTCTTCCCAAGGCTCTTGCTTGCCCTCCATTGGAAGATTTCCCCTCACTTCCTGTGACACGGGGGGGGATCACTCCAGTGGGGACACATATGTGGGTTACACTTTTCCGCAGTCCCTGTTTCCGGGCTGTCTGGTCACGCTGGGACTTGTAGTTCTTGCTGTAGTCACCATGTAGTATATAGCGGTCATCTCTGTTGCCTGGGACATGATGGGACTTGTAGTTCCCGGCATTTGGGGGGCTGTTCACTTTCAGGCTGATGTCATATGGAGGCGGAGCCGTCGCCCGTAGCAACCAATCCACTTTTCTCCCGGATAATAGTGATGAACGAGTCTGAGATTGGGCTGCCGGCAAAGCTTCATGGGACTTGTAGTTCTGTGTCGGGGGGGGGGGGGGGGGGTTCCCCTCCCCCGGG
>NW_017310103.1:5757-7427 GCF_000935625.1 Nanorana parkeri
GTGTCTCCTAGCTCCTGAGTGTACACCCCAACGTGCTGGTTTCTGCTGGAGCTGGCCCCGCCCATCTCCCGAATTCCAGGGGGACGTCTCACTGGGAGAGCCAATACCACAGTTATGTGTTCTGCCCAAATTCCATTTCCACCCAGAGAGGGGACACCCCCCACTCCTCTTCCCGGAGGTATGAGGGTCCCAGACAGGAAGTCACGCACACGGGGTCCTCTTCCAGGAGGTATGAGGGTCCCAGACATGAAGTCACGCACACGGGGTCCTCTTCCCGGAGGTATGAGGATCCCAGACAGGAAGTCACGCACACGGGGTCCTTCTCCTGGAGGTACGAGGGTCCCAGACAGGAAGTCACGCACACGGGGTCCTCTTCCTGGAGGTACGAGGATCCCAGACAGGAAGTCACGCACACGGGGTCCTCTTCCAGGAGGTATGAGGGTCCCAGACAGGAAGTCACGCACACAGTGTTCGGAGCTCGGTCCGCATGGGATGTCACGCGTGTAGAATGTGTCCTTGTGGAAGATACGTGTTTGGTGGACTTCCATCACGTATGTGTGGCGCAGATCACGGGCCGGCACCTCCCCCGGCTCCGTGTTTACGGCGGTTTCTCTGCCGGCAAATCGGGAGGAATTCCTGGCCGGCTCCATCCTGATGCGTGTGCTGGTCACATGACCGGCCACAGGAAGGAAGTCGTCCCTGCAGATGACCATTGTTCAGGGATCAGTCCCATGATCACGTCACATGTTCCTGCGGACATACATGAGGCAGATATCTCCGCGTGTTCTCTGCCAGACTCCGAGGACCTTCTCTCTACGACACCAGAGAGCCGAAGAGGACCTGTCATCCCAGCCACGCCATCTGCAGCACCGCCTCCTCCATCAGCTGAACTCGTATGACGGGGTGAGAGCGTTGTCACCCTATAACAGGAAGTGTCTGAACAAGAACAGAGCGTTGTCCCCCTTTAACAGGAAGTGTCTGAACAAGAACAGAGCGTTGTCACCCTATAACAGGAAGTGTCTGAACAAGAACAGAGCGTTGTCACCCTATAACAGGAAGTGTCTGACCAAAGAGGTCACCGGGGACTATTTAATGAATGAAATCTGAAGAATACTTTTACTGGCTCCAGTAAACCCCCACAGTCTGCAGGGTCCCTCAGGGCCACATAATAAGTTCCAGATGGCCGCATGTGGCCCCTGGGCTGCAGGTTGGTCCCCAGGGGTCGGGGTAATGCCGGGGGGCAGTTGTGTATGTCCCTGGTTAGGACCGGTGGGGCCCCGGGGTACAGGAGCCGGAGTCACCTGACCTTCTTGCCATTGTGTGCTTCCTGCGCCCGGCATGTGGAGTGGAGACATTCCAGAGCCTGTGGGAGGAGCTGAGGCGGCTGGTGGTCACATGACCCGGGAGAGCTGTGGCCGAAGCCTCCGATGGAAGCAGTCTGATCTCTCCCCCCCCCCGAGCGCCCCTCATTGTTATCTAATTTTGTTGCCTTGCTGACCAATAGGAATGCTCAGGAGGCAGAAGGAGGCGGGACCAAAGTAACTTCCACTGCAAATATCTTCTTCTACCGAATGTTGTGAAAGACGCCATCTTGTATTAAAGGCGACTCCGCCCCCATCGCGTGCGCGCCCCCCCCGAGACACCCCCAAACATCAGCAAGATGGCCGCCG
>NW_017310103.1:7705-8313 GCF_000935625.1 Nanorana parkeri
CGCAGACATTCCATAGAGGACGACTCGTGCAATGTTCTCCGGATTCCTCTTCATGTGCCGAGAATGCAGAGCGTGTAACCTTCCCGGGAAATACAGCAACGCATGCTCCCCCCTTCTCCTGGGACATTATCGGGGGTAGGAGGGGAGTCCGGGGACATTTCATCCTTTTGTCTGAGAATATATCCTGTAGAGCAGGGGTGGCCAAACTCCGCCCCTCCAGCTGTGGGGGTGGAACTACAAATCCCATGAGGCATTGCAAGATTCTCACAGACATGACTCCCGGAGACAGATGCATCATGGGATTTGTAGTTTCACCCCCACAGCTGGAGGGGCGGAGTTTGGCCACCCCAATAATAATAATACCCCTGCTGTAGACGCCCCCCGAGTCTGGCAAGCATTGCTATGTCTGTGGGCAGCTTGTGCTCTCTCTAGTACACGGTCAGTGGCGGCCCCTCCGACGCGGCGAGACCCATTAGCCTATCGGCAGATTGGGATCCATAGTAAGTGAAGCTCGGCTTCCATCCACGGGCCCTCCGAGAGCTGAGATCAGTTATTTCTTATTCCTCACCTCTGGTATGATGATGGGGGGGGGGTGGCAGAGGATGGGC
>NW_017310103.1:8326-8833 GCF_000935625.1 Nanorana parkeri
GGCGGATGGGAAGATCCTCGGCGTCCTGTGGAGGTGCCGCCTACACCACCATCTTCTGTCCTGACTGCGGGACTCTACGGATGTAGCAATGGTGGAAGAGGACAGGTCTTCTTGTAAGGAAGTCGGCATCGGGCTGCGGGGGATGTACAATCCGACTTCGTTCCTCTCCGGTGGCTGATCTGCACCTTGAGGTCCGAGGAGCACGGAGAGTGCTGGAGGTATGAGCGATGAGGGGTGGCCCCCAAGGTTCAGTGATGGGACCACGGAGAGGACACACAGCTATGAGGTGGATCCAACCTACAACACGGCCCGGAGACACCGGATGAGGTTCAGGGTGACGCAATGTGAACGTGCGGAGGAAGAGACTCTGCATTATAAGTGATGGGTCCCGGGATGTGGAAGAAGGGGATGGGTCCCGGGGGATGTGGAAGAAGGTGATGGGTCCCGGGGGATGTGGAAGAAGGTGATGGGTCCCGGGGGCTGTGGAAGAAGGCGGTGGGTCCCGGA
>NW_017310103.1:9701-12309 GCF_000935625.1 Nanorana parkeri
GGAAGGATGGGGGGGGCCGCGGGGTGTGGAAAAAGGTGATGGGTCCCGGGATGTGGAAGAAGGTGATGGGTCCCGGGGGATGTGGAAGAAGGTGATGGGTCCCGGGGGATGTGGAAGAAGGTGATGGGTCCCGGAGGATGTGGAAGAAGGTGATGGGTCCCGGGGGGTGTGGAAGAAGGTGGTGGGTCCCGGGATGTGGAAGAAGGTGATGGGTCCCGGGATGTGGAAGAAGGTGGTGGGGCAGCTCTTCTATAATGATGACCAGCGACACTTCGAGGAAAGATCTGAGTGACGGGGGGTTGGATGGTCATTGTATATACATTCCATTCAACAAGAATCCCTTCTGTATGCCATGTATGGGGCCCCCTGCCGGTGCGCGGCACAGTGAGTCCCGTTGCCGGAGTCTCCCGATGCGGTGGCCCCCCCTACTGGTGGCTGTCCTCCTGCAGTAAAGCTCTCATCTTGGAGACAGTGCTGTCATTGGTCGTTCTGGGAGCCGCCATCTTGTACAGTGACCCCGCCCCCTCCGGGTTCCCTCTCGCCCTGTCACACCTCTGCTCGGGGGTTCCGAGGTGTCGTTTGCTGACCTCCCGTTTCTCTTCTCTCCCGTAGTTGCGCAATGGCGGGCTGTACAAGCGGCCGTTCCACGAGGCCTTCGAGGAGACCCCCATGCTGGTTGCCGTCCTCACATACATGGGCTACGGGATCCTCACCCTGTTCGGGTACATGAGAGATTTCCTGAGGGCCTGGAAGATCGAGAAGTGTCACAACGCCACGGAGCGCGAGGAGCAGAAGGTGAGACCCCCTCACACGTGTGCCGCTCACTTCCTGTAATCAGCTCTTCCCGGGGTCACCCCGAGCTCCATGCTAAGATTCACCCGCAGCCAGATCCCCGCTCTCCCCTCTCCGTGATTCACCCGCAGCCAGTTCCCCGCTCTCCGTGATTCACCCGCAGCCAGTTCCCCGCTCTCCGTGATTCACCCGCAGCCAGTTCCCCGCTCTCCGTGATTCACCCGCAGCCAGTTCCCCGCTCTCCGTGATTCACCCGCAGCCAGTTCCCCGCTCTCCGTGATTCACCCGCAGCCAGTTCCCCGCTCTCCGTGATTCACCCGCAGCCAGTTCCCCGCTCTCCGTGATTCACCCGCAGCCAGTTCCCCGCTCTCCGTGATTCACCCGCAGCCAGTTCCCCGCTCTCCGTGATTCACCCGCAGCCAGTTCCCCGCTCTCCGTGATTCACCCGCAGCCAGTTCCCCGCTCTCCGTGATTCACCCGCAGCCAGTTCCCCGCTCTCCGTGATTCACCCGCAGCCAGTTCCCCGCTCTCCGTGATTCACCCGCAGCCAGTTCCCCGCTCTCCGTGATTCACCCGCAGCCAGTTCCCCGCTCTCCGTGATTCACCCGCAGCCAGTTCCCCGCTCTCCGTGATTCACCCGCAGCCAGTTCCCCGCTCTCCGTGATTCACCCGCAGCCAGTTCCCCGCTCTCCGTGATTCACCCGCAGCCAGTTCCCCGCTCTCCGTGATTCACCCGCAGCCAGTTCCCCGCTCTCCGTGATTCACCCGCAGCCAGTTCCCCGCTCTCCGTGATTCACCCGCAGCCAGTTCCCCGCTCTCCGTGATTCACCCGCAGCCAGTTCCCCGCTCTCCGTGATTCACCCGCAGCCAGTTCCCCGCTCTCCGTGATTCACCCGCAGCCAGTTCCCCGCTCTCCGTGATTCACCCGCAGCCAGTTCCCCGCTCTCCGTGATTCACCCGCAGCCAGTTCCCCGCTCTCCGTGATTCACCCGCAGCCAGTTCCCCCCTCTCCGTGATTCACCCGCAGCCAGTTCCCCGCTCTCCCCTCTCCGTGATTCACCCGCAGCCAGTTCCCCCCTCTCCGTGATTCACCCGCAGCCAGTTCCCCCCTCTCCGTGATTCACCCGCAGCCAGTTCCCCCCTCTCCGTGATTCACCCGCAGCCAGTTCCCCCCTCTCCGTGATTCACCCGCAGCCAGTCCCCCCCTCTCCGTGATTCACCCGCAGCCAGTTCCCCGCTCTCCCCTCTCTGTGCTCCTCTCTGATTAGGTTTCACCTTCTTACAGGGACCGGCCGTCATGCTGATCCTTTGGCTTCCCTATTTGGAGTCCTCAGACCATCGTGACTTCTCCCTTAGCTTGCTCTACGTCAGTCAGAATGTATTGAAGCGGAGGATCAGCATGACGGCTTGGTAACCAGCGTTTCCAGGGGCCTCCCGCCACCACCAGTCCAACGCTGAGCAGCTTCCGTCGGTGCCTTCAGATCCACAATGTGGCCCCTGTGTACCCTGCGCTGGGTTCTGTGTATGAATGATGGGCCCCGGGTTTTGGCTCCGTGTCACGTGACCTGTTCTGCTCCCCGTAGGACTTTGTGTCGCTGTACCAGGACTTCGAGAACTTCTACACGCGGAACCTGTACATGAGGATCCGAGACAACTGGAACCGGCCCGTGTGCGGCGTCCCCGGGGAGCGGATGGACATTCTGGAGCAGTACACCGACGACTACAACTGGACCTTCAAGTACGTTCCCCCGATCCTCCTCGGTCACACTATGTACAACGCTCACCGATCACATGACCACCAGCAACCATGGGGTAA
>NW_017310103.1:14251-17310 GCF_000935625.1 Nanorana parkeri
AGGGACTCGGCAGCTCAGCCTTGTGATTGGCTGTTTCTTCTCTCAGGTACTCGGGCCGGGTGATAAAGGGTGTGATGAATATGGGTTCCTATAACTACCTGGGCTTCGCACAGAACCTCGGACCGTGTGCCGACGCTGCGTCCAGCACGCTGCATGAGTACGGAGGAGGCGTGTGCAGCACCAGGCAGGAAATGGGTGAGTGTGAAGCATCAGATGGAAGCTGCCATTCTCATGAGGCGGGTTGTATGCTAGTTCCAGGGCAGGGGTGTCACTTGCAGTGAAGCTGGGGTAGTCTTCTTCCCAGGGGAGGGGGGGTCTTCTTCCCAGGGGAGGGGTGGTCTTCTTCTCAGGGGAGGAGTGAGTGGGCGGGCCTGCGCTTGTGAGTGGGCGGGCCTGCGCTTGTGAGTGGGCGGGCCTGCGCTTGTGAGTGGGCGGGCCTGCGCTTGTGAGTGGGCGGGCCTGCGCTTGTGAGTGGGCGGGCCTGCGCTTGTGAGTGGGCGGGCCTGCGCTTGTGAGTGGGCGGGCCTGCGCTTGTGAGTGGGCGGGCCTGCGCTTGTGAGTGGGCGGGCCTGCGCTTGTGAGTGGGCGGGCCTGCGCTTGTGAGTGGGCGGGCCTGCGCTTGTGAGTGGGCGGGCCTGCGCTTGTGAGTGGGCGGGCCTGCGCTTGTGAGTGGGCGGGCCTGCGCTTGTGAGTGGGCGGGCCTGCGCTTGTGAGTGGGCGGGCCTGCGCTTGTGAGTGGGCGGGCCTGCGCTTGTGAGTGGGCGGGCCTGCGCTTGTGAGTGGGCGGGCCTGCGCTTGTGAGTGGGCGGGCCTGCGCTTGTGAGTGGGCGGGCCTGCGCTTGTGAGTGGGCGGGCCTGCGCTTGTGAGTGGGCGGGCCTGCGCTTGTGAGTGGGCGGGCCTGCGCTTGTGAGTGGGCGGGCCTGCGCTTGTGAGTGGGCGGGCCTGCGCTTGTGAGTGGGCGGGCCTGCGCTTGTGAGTGGGCGGGCCTGCGCTTGTGAGTGGGCGGGCCTGCGCTTGTGAGTGGGCGGGCCTGCGCTTGTGAGTGGGCGGGCCTGCGCTTGTGAGTGGGCGGGCCTGCGCTTGTGAGTGGGCGGGCCTGCGCTTGTGAGTGGGCGGGCCTGCGCTTGTGAGTGGGCGGGCCTGCGCTTGTGAGTGGGCGGGCCTGCGCTTGTGAGTGGGCGGGCCTGCGCTTGTGAGTGGGCGGGCCTGCGCTTGTGAGTGGGCGGGCCTGCGCTTGTGAGTGGGCGGGCCTGCGCTTGTGAGTGGGCGGGCCTGCGCTTGTGAGTGGGCGGGCCTGCGCTTGTGAGTGGGCGGGCCTGCGCTTGTGAGTGGGCGGGCCTGCGCTTGTGAGTGGGCGGGCCTGCGCTTGTGAGTGGGCGGGCCTGCGCTTGTGAGTGGGCGGGCCTGCGCTTGTGAGTGGGCGGGCCTGCGCTTGTGAGTGGGCGGGCCTGCGCTTGTGAGTGGGCGGGCCTGCGCTTGTGAGTGGGCGGGCCTGCGCTTGTGAGTGGGCGGGCCTGCGCTTGTGAGTGGGCGGGCCTGCGCTTGTGAGTGGGCGGGCCTGCGCTTGTGAGTGGGCGGGCCTGCGCTTGTGAGTGGGCGGGCCTGCGCTTGTGAGTGGGCGGGCCTGCGCTTGTGAGTGGGCGGGCCTGCGCTTGTGAGTGGGCGGGCCTGCGCTTGTGAGTGGGCGGGCCTGCGCTTGTGAGTGGGCGGGCCTGCGCTTGTGAGTGGGCGGGCCTGCGCTTGTGAGTGGGCGGGCCTGCGCTTGTGAGTGGGCGGGCCTGCGCTTGTGAGTGGGCGGGCCTGCGCTTGTGAGTGGGCGGGCCTGCGCTTGTGAGTGGGCGGGCCTGCGCTTGTGAGTGGGCGGGCCTGCGCTTGTGAGTGGGCGGGCCTGCGCTTGTGAGTGGGCGGGCCTGCGCTTGTGAGTGGGCGGGCCTGCGCTTGTGAGTGGGCGGGCCTGCGCTTGTGAGTGGGCGGGCCTGCGCTTGTGAGTGGGCGGGCCTGCGCTTGTGATTGGATGGTGGAGGGTAAGGAGTGCCAGCTGAACCTTCTCGTCCCTCTTCCAGCATGGAGGGCTCCATCGTCCGCCTGCCTGAAGTCATCGCCCTGAAGAAGAAGTACAAAGCCTACTTGTACCTGGACGAGGCGCACAGTATCGGGGCCCTGGGGCCCAATGGCAGAGGGGTGGTGGACTATTTTGGCTTGGACCCCCGAGATGTGGACATCATGATGGGGACATTCACCAAGAGCTTTGGCAGCGCGGGAGGCTACATCGGCGGCAGTAAGGTGAGGCCCCTCCTCCACATGTATGGCCGTCCAATGAGAACATGTCTCTGACCTTCATAGAGGGGGATTACATTGGCGTGTGGCCCTTCACTGGGGGCCCGTCGTCTGGCGGGGTATTATCTGGGGCCCCCGTAGCGCAGGCTATGTTGGAACTCTGCGCCTCGTGATCAGCGTGTTTGTCTCCTCGCCAGGTCCTCATAGACTTCCTGCAGAGAAACTCGCACAGCACCGTGTACGCCGCCACCATGTCCCCGCCCGTGGCGGAGCAGATCATCGCCGCCATGCAATGCATCATGGGAGAAGATGGCACCGGTGTGGGTGAGTATTGCAGAGAGGTGCCATAGGACACGTGGTGGCCCCCGAAAGGGCCCCAATTGAGGCATGTTAGCAGCTGTCAATCAAAGCCTGGAGGCGGGGGCAGGGGAGTGGCTTGGAACACATTGAGGCAACGTAGCAGCTGTCAATCAAAGCCTGGAGGCGGGGGCAGGGGAGTGGCTTGGAATACATTGAGACAACGTAGCAGCTGTCAATCAAAGCCTGGGGGCGGGAGCAGGGGAGTGGCTTGGAATACATTGAGACAACGTAGCAGCTGTCAATCAAAGCCTGGAGGCGGGGGCAGGGGAGTGGCTTGGAATACATTGAGACAACGTAGCAGCTGTCAATCAAAGCCTGGAGGCGGGGGCAGGGGAGTGGCTTGGAATACATTGAGACAACGTAGCAGCTGTCAATCAAAGCCTGGAGGCGGGGGCAGGGGAGTGGCTTGGAATACATTGAG
>NW_017310103.1:19601-22228 GCF_000935625.1 Nanorana parkeri
CAGTCTGCTGCTAATAAATAAAAACACATTTATTTTCACCTCGCTCTCCGCCTGGTTACTATGGAAACGCTGCACCTCCCTCCTAAGGGATTCTAGTTCCAGAAAGGCACATGGGAGGGGGAGGAGCCTTCGTCATATGTGGGAGGGAGCAGCACACGGAGCCAATCGGTTGTACTGCAGGGCTCATAGCCGTGCTAACAAGAAGCGTGCTGATAGGAGGAGAGAGCGGAGTGACAGGTGAGCTCATCATTCTGCTGCTTCTACTTCTGTCCAATCACAGGCTGGGGGCGGGACCAGAGCTGTGTACATCTCAGGACTGGATGGTCTGTCGGCACCTCCGGAGATTCTGGGATCAGATTCTCGCCTGCTGCTGACCTGAGTCCTGATTTGCAGTGGGCGGAGTCTGTAATTGCTGTGATCACATGACCTGAACTGGTGGTGTGGGGAGGTGCACCCCCAGCATACCTCTCGGATTTGTGGGCGGTGCCTATTTTCTGATCTCATCACATGACCTCGGGTCTGTTTGTATATTAAAAGAAGTTCCGGTACATGGAGCCCCTCCCCCCCGGGGGCTCCGCTGACGCATTTCACTCAGTCTGAGTTGAAGGATGCAATACGGCCCAGCTCCACTCCTAGGAGAGCCTAATTGCAGTCTGTGCTGGCCCAGCTCCCCTGCCCTTCCTAGGAGAGTCTAATTGCAGTCTGTGCTGGCCCAGCTCCCCTGCGAGTTTGATTAGTCTTTGCTGGCCCAGCTCTCCTGGGAGTGTCTGACTACAGACTGTGCTGGCCCAGCTCTCCTTTCCCCCTCCTGGGAGTGCCTGGCTACAGGCTGTGCTGGCCCAGGTCCCTCCTACTCCAGGGAGAGTCTGATTGCAGTCTGTGCTGGCCCAGCTCCTATGCAGCCAATTGCCTTCTTCCCAGTGTCAGGGTGGGAAAACCTGGCTGGTTGCCATGGAAATGACGGGTGCTGAGCGGCCGGAACAACCAATCAAACTTTCTCTAGCGACAATAAAAGATGAAACGTGATTGGTTGTGGCCAGAGCTCCGCCCCAAAGATATGAAATGATGCCCCTCCCCTTAAAATGAACCTGTCATCCACCATTACGGAGCCCTTCTCTGGGTCACATGAGCAGTCGTGGAGGCGGGGCTTATGACACTATACAGGAAGCCCAGAAGGTGACTCCTCCCACAGTGAGCGAGCGCAGCCGCCACCTAACACTGACCCCGCCCCCAAGAAATTGCTCTCAGCAGCTGATTGGCTGCACTCAGGTCAGGCACATGGCTGCTCTAACTCCACCCACAAGAGGTATTGGCCGCTCAGAACTCCTCCACTAGCTCCGCCCCCGAGGAGAGATCTGGGCTGAGACCCGCAGTGCTCGTTGGGGGTCCGGGGAGAATCTCCACCGCCGGGGGTAACAATGAGCTCAGCCTGAGGTGGGGACTTCGGTGGAGCGGGATTTCCGGTCCAGGTGACAACGCTGTGACCAGTGAGTGTCTCCCCCTGCACACTGCTCTGCCTGGAGAGACCCTGTCCGCGATCCGGGACACGTGACCTCCATCCCGGCCCCGCCCCCGGGAGTGATGTCACCGTCCGACTCCGCCCCGCCCGCAGACATGGGCGCAGAGTGACCCAGCCGGGCGAGCAGTGATGTGGGGCGCCATCCTCATCCTCCTTCTTCTCTACTGCCGACTGGAGACCCTCCCGGGGGCCCCTCCTGCCCGACCCGGGCCCCACCAGGTGAGCGCTACGATCGATACTGCTAGAGTAACGATCGCTACTAACTTACATCGCTCCTTATCAGTCCGGGGTGAGCGCAGAGAGGAGTGCGGGGACAGAGATGACCATGATACAGTATGAAAGGTGAGGATGATGATGATGGAGGTGGTGGGGATGATGATGATGATGGTGGTAGTGAGGATGATGGTGGTAGTGAGGATGATGGTGGTAGTGAGGATGATGGTGGTAGTGAGGATGATGGAGGTAAGGATGATGGAGGTGGTGAGGATGATGGAGGTGGTGGTAGTGAGGATGATGATGATGGAGGTGGTGAGGATGATGGTGGTAGTGAGGATGATGATGGTGGTAGTGAGGATGATGATGATGGGGGTGGTGAGGATGATGATGATGGTGGTAGTGAGGATGATGATGGTGGAGGTGAGGATGATGGGGGTAGTGATGGAGGTGAGGATGATGATGGTGGTAGTGAGAATGATGGAGGTGAGGATGATGGTGATGGAGGTGGTGAGGATGATGGTGGTAGTGATGATGATGATGGAGGATGAGGGTGATGGTGGGAGGGCTCGTCTGGATTGTGAGCTCTTGGGACGAGCACTGACCTTATCTGTGTGCAGGACTCCCCGAGGTCAGAGGTCACCCCGGAAAGCCGCGGATCAGCATCACAGGAGCCGGAGGACGGCGGGGGGGAGGCGGCTCCGTTCATCTTGGACCTCCAGAGCTTATTGGGGGCCAATCTGACCTCCCAGAACCCCAACATCCAGGTGAGACCCCAACGGGGGAGGGGACACTGAACCAGCACCACGGCTCCGAAGAGGGGCGATATTTGGGGGTCACTGTGTGGACATAATTTGGGGGTAGGGTGATATTTCGGGGGTGGGGTGATATTTGG
>NW_017310103.1:30176-31541 GCF_000935625.1 Nanorana parkeri
GGTGACATTTGAGGGTCGGGTGATATTTGGGGGCGGGTGACATTTCGGGGTGTCGTCTCCAGGTGACGATCGAGGTGGACCCCGGGGCGGAGGTGGAGTTGGATCTCTCGGACTCGCGCACGGATTGGACGGACCCGGATTGGGCGGCTCATCATCGGCTCTTCTGGCCCCTCTTCTGGGAGTACAATGACGTCCCCGGAGCAGAGACCTCCACCCCGGGCCCCCAGGGGCCAGACACCGGGGGCGACTATTCCTCACAGTACGAATGGGAGGACACCCTGAGTGGGCGAGATCCCACCGGAGACAAATATCACTACGGTGAGTCCAGAATACCCCCCCCGGGACAGAGGCTCCTCCCACTGCCATGACATGACACATGGAGTCTGACTCCTCCCACTGCAAGGTGATGACATTGTTGTTGTCGGGCAGATTACGAGGAGGAGGAGTGGAGTTCCTGGTCTCCGTGTAGCTCCACCTGCGGTCGCCCCTCCCAGAAACGGACGCGCTCCTGCGGATATTCCTGCACCGCCACCGAATCCCGGGTGTGTGACCTCCCACCCTGCCCAGGTGAGCTGTGACCCCGCCCCTTACTGTGATGTCACATGGCGGTCAGGGGGCCCCTTTATAGAACTGTCATTTTCTGACTCCGCAGGGGAAGACGACACAGAAAACTCCACCCACTGGGAGAGACGACACACACAGGGCCCCCGATGCGCTCACCTATCCTCAGGGCGGAGATGTAGTTGGCGATGACCTCCCGAATCTTCGGCGCGCCGCCCCTCCTCATCAGGTGGATCAGGTTGGTGTCGGGTTCGTCTTTGGCGAGAGAGACTCTGATCTACGGGGGAGGGGGAGACGTCATCAGAAGATAAAAGCCCCCCCCCACGCTTATACTAACCCCTGGGGGAGAGGGAGGGAAGCCCTGTATAAGCTACGAATCACTACAGTTGGAGCTTACACAGCTCTGAGCTCTCCTCCCACCCCATGTGACCAGTCACTAATGCAGTCACATGACAGGAAGGGGAGGAGTCACTTTTCAGCTATAGCTCTGGGGGGGGACCAGGTTCTTTTGAGGGTTCTGAACGGGTCTGGTACCACTAATATAGCGGCGTGCACAGGCCATCTCTACATTATATGAGTAATGGAGGAGGCCGCCAACCAGGGCGGAGCCTCCACTGAGGAACGCCCCCATCCGTGTGACATCACAGCGCCCTCACCTCCACCTCGCTGGGGTCATTCTCATCCGACAGGTTCGGGATTTCCACGTGTCCTTTATAGGTCACTCCGGACTGCGACTTCCCTGCAAGCAGAAAAATGGCGTCATCCGTCACATGACCGCGGCTACAAACCCCTCCCGTCACATGA
>NW_017310104.1:0-8167 GCF_000935625.1 Nanorana parkeri
ACACACACCATACACACACACCATACACACACACCATACACACACACCATACACACACACCACACACACACACACACACATACACACCACACACATACACACCACACACACACCACACACACACACCATCCATACACACACACACCATACACACACACACCTGATTGTGGTGTACGCCTTGCACATGCTCTGCGGTCCGTTGCATGCCGAAGCATTGCTGTGCGTTGTGATACGCTGTGTTGCGATTACATGTACGCATGTCACAACACAACCACGCGGCGCACAAACCATTTTTTACGCCAGTCGCTTATTTACTGTTTTGCGTTTCTTCGTTATTTTACCGTTTCGCAGATATTTGTTATTCGCCACGTAAGTTTCAGATTCGGGGGGAGGGGGGGAAGTATTTTTGGGGCACTGACACTGATTTTGGTGCTTTTATCGGTTTGTATTTGTATCGGTTTCGTATTGATTTGTACAATTATCGCTACATAATGAGTCGCACCCTCTTTGTATTCTCCCGCGCTTCCAGACAATATAGCGGATCAGAACCTCTGTCCCGGGTTCCTCCATTTCTCAAGACGTGTACAGAAGGGCTGAACGTTACATTGTCACATGACACCCCAATACATAGTCAATGAAGAGCACCCTTCTAAGGTATAGGGGGTGTAACAGGAAGCTGGATGAGGGTCTATACAGAGCATTCAGGAAGTATTCAGGCCCCTCACATGGTGCAGCCTGAGGAATCTACACTCGGCACTCCATAATGACAAAGTGACAACACAATTGTAGAAATGTCTGGGAATGTATTGTGGGATCTCACATGTGCATAAGTATTCACACCCTGTACTCTGGTGAAGCTCCTTTGGCAGCCATTACAGCCTCCAGTCTTTTTGGGGATGACGCCAGAAGCTTTGCGCACCTGGATTGGGGGATTTCCGGTCACGTTGGATGGGGACCGTCGGCCATTTTCAGGTCTCTCCAGAGATGTTCAATAGGGATCAGGTCAGGCCTGAGCTAAATGTCAAATGTTGCCGCAAAGCTTCTGAATGCCAATGTGAGATTTCAGTGTTTCCATTATCAGACATTTGTGTCATTATGGGGTACTGAGTGCCGATCAGTATCAGGCTGCAACATGTGAAGGGGGTCTGAATACTTCCTGAATGCACCGGTCACATTGTAGGCCCCGTGCTGCAGGGTGTGGACAATGAAATGGGATCCGTTCGGCCGTTCTGATGATTTTGTGTATTTTCAGGATGCCGATAAAAACATTATAAAGCTTCTGAAGGAACGCGGCCGCTTGGTGCACTGCACCACCTACAAACACAACTACCCCTTCTGCTGGAGGTGAGGACCTGTGTGGGCAGAACGTTCCCCGGCTGTGTATGGTGACCTGTGACCTCACTCCTCCATTCTGTCCTCAGGTCAGACACCCCCCTCATCTATAAAGCCGTTCCCAGCTGGTTTGTTCGGGTGGAGCACATGGTGGACAAGCTCCTGAAAAACAACAGTCAGTGTTACTGGTAAGAGGATTCCGTCTTCATGGTGTGTACTATAAATATGCAATGTCCCCAATGTGTGACCTGTGCGAGCCAACAGTGCCGTGTACAGTCCGTCCGGGTCATGAGGAGGGTTCCAGCACCGAGGTATGTTCTGGAATGTTTTATTTCACTTTTGTATCTCCTGGAATGACTTTCCTCTTACAGTACAAGCGTATGTGTCCCCCTTGTCCCCCCCCTTGTGCCCCCCTGGTGCCCCCCCTTGTGTCCCCCTTGTGCCCCCCCTTGTGTCCCCCTGGTGCCCCCCGCGAGTATCATCATTACACTGAACCGTCACCCCATCAGAATGCAGCTCTGCACGCTGACATGAAATCATCTCACTTCAATCTACTTCCTGGTCCTCTTCTGGCACAAATGATGTAATAATGCCCCAGCGTTGCATCCTGGGAAGGTGACATCAGCAGAGCGTTGCTGGGAGATCTCCCCTCAGAGGGTGTGCATGTAAAGTGAGGTGCACCAAAATGAAGATTTCAAAACCGAATCGAAACTAAAATGTTTTTTTTTTCTAACCTTTTCAAAATTGTTTTAATATTTTATTTTGTATAAACTTTCATTTTTTATATTTATTTACTTTTATTACATTTTTTTTTTTAACTGTTGGGTCTCTGGGGGAATATTGGGGTTCTACACAGACCCCTCATATTTCCCTTTTAAAATAGAAAAAGAGATTGAAAACACAGAGACAGAGTCCTAAGTCTCTTTTTCTGCAGCCCCAGTTATGAATGAACAGGAAGCCCCTATATTGAGTGTTCCTGTCCATTCATAACTTGTGGAGATAGTATGTTTGCCATGTACACACCTGATGTAGATCACTTCCCATTCATTCATAATTGAGGATATAGTAACCATTTTCTTCAATTATTTACAAACACTCGGCGATCTCCGATCACCCCTCTCCATCCTGACGCGCTGTCACAGGAGGCTGAGCGAGCGGTGTGGGGAGGAGAGCTCGGCCTCATGTGACAGCTGACTCCTCCCCTGCACCGCCTCCTGTGACAGCTGTCTCCACCCCACACCGCTCTCCTGATCTGTCACAGGAGGCAGAGCGGTGCGGGAGGAGAGACGCCGGCTGCTCACCTCGCTCTCCTCCCCCCTCACCGCTCGGCCTCATGTGACAGCCTTCTCCTCCCCCGCACCGCTCGGCCTCATGTGACAGCTGACTCCTCCCCCCTCACCGCTCGGCCTCATGTGACAGCTGACTCCTCCCCCGCACCGCTCGGCCTCCTGTGACAGTTGCTCTCCTCCCGGCTGGGACACAGAGAAAGAAATGATCGTTGTTGCCCTTATAGCCGACCTTTACCCCGACCTCTACCCCGACCTGTACCCTGACCTGTACCCCGATCTTTAACAACAAAGACACCTGTGGAAATGTTCAGTGATGGCACTTTACAATCACATACAGATAGATCATTGCCGGCCTTGCATTCCTTGTTTGTCTTTTCTTCCCCAGTCTTCTCACGGCGGCCATGTTTACTAAGGGCAGATTATAGCTCTCCTTTTACTTCCTGGATTACTGGCACATGTGACTAGGACATGTGACCATGCACATCATCTCAGGGGAGATCTGGTGAGATTACAGATGAGATTTCCCAGCAATGCTCTGCTGATGGCAAGGCAATCCCAGGATGCATTGCGTCTGCAAACTGAAGTCATTTTGCCCTTTCAAAGCAGGAAGTGAATGCTCTGCCAGTGTAAGTATTTCAGAACACACTATCAGCGAGTCTTAGAGACCTCTTCTGCTCTGTTCTAGATTTCCTATTTATAAGTCTCCTAATTCTCCGGATCTCTCATCAGCGTTGTCAGTTCCTGTCTCCTATGTGTCACCTGCATTGTCCTGGAGCAAGTTAGGGAATTGAATTAATGAATCTCATTAGCGGAGAGTGTCGGCCTCCCCGGCGCCCAGAAAAGAGGCCAACGCGTTTCATCTCCGCTATCTGGAGGGAATGAGAACTTATTAATAGAGGTTCAGGAGCCTCCGGCTGCACTCGTAACCCACTTATCTCTCTTTGTACATCCACTTCACTCAGCGCCCCTCATATATGTGCGCGTGTATATGTGCGCGTGCGTGTCACATTCTGTATTTGTGGAACAGCAATGACGTGCAGATCACAGAGGGTTACACGTGTGTAATATGTTGGTGTGTGACTTGTTTGCATGTCTTTATTTTGAGTTTCCCATCTTCAGAGCCATAGATTTTAAGTGTTCTCGCCCAATCATCAGCTTTGATCTTTGGGGGGGGAGGGGGGGTCTAAATACCACCATCTCTGCATTGTACCCCTCGCAGATATAGTAGGGGACTATTTTCTTGATGGTACAGGACACAGGCAGATTTAGAGACGATTGGGTAATATGCCGGTATCATTAGGCGATTGGATGAGCAGCGTTGTGAAGAACGTTATATAACCCCTCCCCCTCCCCATAGACCCCCAGCTTTTGCTAGTGTTCTTAGGTGACGTCTCCTCTCTGCTGAGTGGACCTCCTTTTCCTGCGATGCTTCAAGCCAGTCCCTGTTGTGTCCGGCCATGACAACAACTGCATGGCTTGTTTGGATAGACGCTGCCAGCAGGTGAGTCTCTGTCCATGTCCCCCTGTACTCCTCTAGGTGTTCCTTGCAGTCTTCTGGGGCCCCCGCGCTCTGCATTGGCCGCATGTTGCGGCCGTTATTTTGGGTCCACAGGCCAGTCTATGGATGTGCTGGCAGTTGCACCACCTCAGCTGGGCACGCTTGCGCAGTAGCGTGGTGGCCATCTTGCTACTCCCGGAGGTGTACATGCTGCAATTAGCACGGCCGTGTGGGCCAGCGGTCATCTTTGTACTCTGGCTGGAAGGCTTCATTGGTGTTGGGACTTCTTAGCAGGAAAGTTGTCTGGTGGTAAACACTCTGGGGGACTCCTCATTAACTCTTTAGATTCTGGTCTGTGATTACCCTTACAGGGCCCCTCACTATGGTGGAATCAAAATGCGAAGGGTCTTGGGGGGTAAAAGGATAGCCAGCTCCATAGCTACCAATGGCATGGGGGGTTGCCAAGGGTTTCCCCCACAGACTCTGCTCAAGGCAGTCTGTCTGTTAGCCCTCCTTTAGGCTCACTGCTCTATTGCCCCATTAGGGGGTGTCACATTGTCCCTGCTTTAGCCAGGAAGATTTTGGTCATGATTGAGGCGTAGAACAGTAGAAAGGCGTCATGGCACACTCACAAACCAGCATGTAAAACAACTTGTCTCACCACTAAGGACAATGACAGAGGTTTGGATACACGGCTTCTGCAGAGGATGTGTAAGCCGCACTGCCGCGCCAAGGCACCTCTTATAGTGCGGTCCTAACTCTAAACTATGAGAGTCTCCATCTTGGAGCACATGGGGCAGAAGATATCAAATTGGGTGCAGGCCTGTCAGGAGGAAGCCCCGCCTCCTTAAAAGGTACAGAAACACACAAGGGATCCCGCACATCCCATTGGCAGCTGAGAAACCCCATGCGTCGCTGCACCAAATCGGTAAAGCAAAACAAACGACAAACGCACTCAACAATTTGTTACCAGTTGTACAGCGCGGTGCACACGAAATGGGCTTTGAACAGTAGAACAGTAGAAAGGCGTCATGGCGCACTCACAAACCAGCATGTAAAACAACTTGTCTCACCGCTAAGGACAATGACAGAGGTTTGGATACACGGCTTCTGCAGAGGATGTGTAAGCCGCACTGCCGCGCCAAGGCACCTCTTATAGTGCGGTCCTAACTCTAAACTATGAGAGTCTGAGGCGTAGGGCCGCAGAGGGCATAATCGCAGTCCACCTTCTCTTTCCTCTTCCGATCACTAATAGACACAGCTTTGGCTACTGCCCCTTGTACTTGAGGAGGACATGCCTTCTCCAACTCTCATGTTTCCTTACTGGAGGAGTGGCCTTTGGTGATGGTGTCATCAAAAATGTGTGACATCATGTCAGTGCTCATTGATGAGGAGTGAGAGTGTCTAGCCTTTGACCCACCTGTACCGGCTCCCCCCGCGGTCACCAGTATAGGGTTAGGGTGAGACAAAAGTGACCCGTTAAGACATTCCCTTGTAAAGGAAGTGCTCTGTGTATTGGCCACATCCTTGGCAGTTATTTGCTCCTCTGAAGTGATTTCTAGGTAACCGGGCGGCACTGGAGGTGGATACTGCCATCTTGTGTCCTAACAAGCCCCCGGCGGCACTGGTGGTGGATGTTCCGGCATTTAAGGACAGCTGGCCCCTTATGTCAGCTTTTAAGTCTTGGGTCTTTTTTCAGTCCAGATGTGCAGGCTCCTACGGTTCAAGTACTGGTCTTTGGCGGCTTGTAAGAAGTCCCTAGGAAGGATCGGCTTTGTGGAAGAAGGTGTCTTTGTAGAGGATTTGGACAACTTTAACAAGCAGTGTACTGGTGGTAAGAGCACCAGAACTGGGCCAGAAAAATCTGGTATGTGGACATCCTTTGGCTACTAACAGACTCCTTGTGGCCACTTCCAGACCAGCCGGAACTGCTGTCTCAGGGTCTGGTATGCCATCCTACGTTTTGGTCCCTGGCTTTGATTGGCTCGGCTGTTGAAGGCCAGTTTCTTAGGGATAGAGGTCTGTCTAACTTGGTCATTCCTACACTCTTGCATGCCAGAAAGTCCTTCTCTCCTAAGGTGTACCACCGCACCTGGTGGGCTTACTCTGGCCGGTGCAGACAACGGACATTTCTTAGTTGGAAGTACTCCATGCGATGGGTTCTGTCCTCGCGCCAATCGGGGCTGGATCAATATTTGTCCCTAAACACTCTCAATGGAAACATTGCGGCCTTGGCCCTCCTTTTTCTGTGGCTGCTGGCCTATCATTCCTCGATAAAGACCTTTGTTCTGGTAGTCACTTCTCTGGCTCGCCTGCGGGATCTCAATCTAGTGCTTTCATCTTTACAGGGAGCTCCCTCTGATCGCAGACCTTGGATCCCATGTGCAAGGTGGTCTTGTCTCTTATCACCTCCACTAGAAGGGTTTCAGGGTTGGCGGCACCTTCAGGGAACTGCTGCTTGTGCTTTGCTAGGATAAGGCTGTTCTTGGGCCTAGTGATTCTTTTTTACATACGGTTATGTCCTTGTTTCACCTCAATCAAGACATTGTCCTGCTCCAAAACATCCTAGGGAGGTTTCCTTCCGCTGCTTACATGTGGTTCAGGCCACCCTCTTAATTAGGGACCTCACATGAGGATCACTGCCTCTCCTTCCACCATTTCTCAGTGGATTAGACGGGTCATTGTGTATGCCCTAAGGAGCACTCTACAAAATCTGTCCGTGCCTCTTGGGCCCTTTGGCATCAGGCCTCTGCTCTTCCGATTGGTAAGACTGTCATGTGGTCACCTGGTCTTCTGTTCACACATTTACTAAGTTTTACCAGGTGAATGTTCGGGCCTCTGATGCTAGTTTCAGCTGGAAGGTCCTTCAGGCTGCTGTCTGAGTGGAGTTTTCCCCTGGTAGGGTCCCCCGGCTCCCCTCGCTTCCTCACACTGCAACACGCAAAGGGGAAGAGAGGAAGGAAAAGAGAAGAAGTATCACAAAGAAATGCCCACGGAGGAGGAGGAAGCCGTATCTCTAGTGCCCCGTATACCCCGTAGAATTGTGTACGTCTTCCATGTTTAGAATGCATTTTGTGGATGTAGTCCTCGTTGTCTTTCCATTCCTTCAATGTCTGGGAACTAACATGCGAGCCGCATTAATAAGGGATCTGGCATTGCGTGTTCCAAATCTGAGCCGACACGACCTCCTCAGTCACCGCCGGTATCTTACTCCAATCTATTTAAACAGCATAAAATGTCGTATTTATTTATAGGGTTAGGGTTACACCACCCAGGGGAAACACGGTAGTATCTGGGGTGTGGGGTGTCTGTGATCCTCGTAGTATCTGGGGTGTGGGGGCCCCATGGGAGCAGATGATTGTACAGTTATTACAAATGTTCTGTTTGTCAGGGTCCCCGAGTTTGTACGAGAGAAGAGATTTGGGAATTGGCTGAAGGATGCCCGCGACTGGGCCATATCCAGGAACCGCTACTGGGGCACCCCCATTCCAAGTCATGGCGCCCCGTGTCTTGCAGGTGGTGTGTGTGGGCTCGCTGGCAGAGTTGGAAGAGCTGACTGGAATAAAAGTGACAGATTTGCACCGGGAAAGGTGAGTTCTATCGGCTGCTAATGTTCCATCACTTGTATGTGACAGATCCCTACTGATCAGAGGAAAGAAACCGGTGTGAGGACTCCGGCTCTGAGATCCCTTTCCCAGGTGTGAGCACTCCGGCTCTGAGATCCCTTTCCCAGGTGTGGGCACTCCGGCTCTGAGATCCCTTTCCCAGGTGTGGGCACTCCGGCTCTGAGATCCCTTTCCCAGGTGTGGGCACTCCGGCTCTGAGATCCCTTCCCAGGTGTGGGCACTCCGGCTCTGAGATCCCCTTCCCAGGTGTGGGCACTCCGGCTTTGAGATCCCTTTCCCAGGTGTGGGCACTCCGGCTCTGAGATCCCTTCCCAGGTGTGAGGACTCCGGCTCTGAGATCCCTTCCCAGGTGTGGGCACTCCGGCTCTGAGATCCCTTCCCAGGTGTGGGCACTCCGGCTCTGAGATCCCTTCCCAGGTGTG
>NW_017310104.1:13232-16299 GCF_000935625.1 Nanorana parkeri
ACTCCGGCTCTGAGATCCCTTCCCAGGTGTGGGCACTCCGGCTCTGAGATCCCTTCCCAGGTGTGGGCACTCCGGCTCTGAGATCCCTTCCCAGGTGTGGGCACTCCGGCTCTGAGATCCCTTCCCAGGTGTGGGCACTCCGGCTCTGAGATCCCTTCCCAGGTGTGGGCACTCACCTTTACCATAAGGACACGCTCACCCCACATTCTTAGGGACGCGCCTCTAATTGATGTTGTTTATTGATCAGTGTGGATCAGCTGACCATTCCGTCTCGCTGTGGGAAGGGCGTCCTGCGACGGGTGACCGAGGTCTTTGATTGCTGGTTTGAGAGCGGTAGCATGCCCTACGCTCAGGTGCATTACCCGTTTGAGAACAGAAGGGAGTTTGAAGACTCTTTCCCGGCTGACTTTATAGCGGAGGGAATCGACCAGACACGCGGATGGTGAGCGCGCTGCCTTTCTATTGGCTGGCTGCCGGAGAATCAGGTTTTACCCGTCTGTTCTCTATCCTCAGGTTCTACACACTGCTCGTGCTTTCCACTGCTCTGTTCGGTCAGCCACCATTCAAGAATGTCATTGTCAATGGCCTAGTCCTAGCCAGGTAGGTGGTCTGCGTGTGGCCTAGTCCTAGCCAGGTAGGTGGTCTGCGTGTGGCCTAGTCCTAGCCAGGTAGGTGGTCTGCGTGTGGCCTAGTCCTAGCCAGGTAGGTGGTCTGCGTGTGGATCGCGCTGTGACAGCAATTGATTTGTTATTGGGGACGGAGCTGCCACGGCTGCATTGCAGACAATCTGCAGTGCTCATCACCATCAGAGCGGTGTCTGCAAACACTCAACAAAGACTGCCCCGTGGGGGGGTTCTGTCCCTGTACGTGCCCCGTGGGGGGGGTTCTGTCCCTGTACGTGCCCCGTGGGGGGGGTTCTGTCCCTGTACGTGCCCCGTGGGGGGGGTTCTGTCCCTGTACGTGCCCCGTGGGGGGGGTTCTGTCCCTGTACGTGCCCCGTGGGGGGGGTTCTGTCCCTGTACGTGCCCCGTGGGGGGGGTTCTGTCCCTGTACGTGCCCCGTGGGGGGGGTTCTGTCCCTGTACGTGCCCCGTGGGGGGGGTTCTGTCCCTGTACGTGCCCCGTGGGGGGGGTTCTGTCCCTGTACGTGCCCCGTGGGGGGGGTTCTGTCCCTGTACGTGCCCCGTGGGGGGGGTTCTGTCCCTGTACGTGCCCCGTGGGGGGGGTTCTGTCCCTGTACGTGCCCCGTGGGGGGGGTTCTGTCCCTGTACGTGCCCCGTGGGGGGGGTTCTGTCCCTGTACGTGCCCCGTGGGGGGGGTTCTGTCCCTGTACGTGCCCCGTGGGGGGGGTTCTGTCCCTGTACGTGCCCCGTGGGGGGGGTTCTGTCCCTGTACGTGCCCCGTGGGGGGGGTTCTGTCCCTGTACGTGCCCCGTGGGGGGGGTTCTGTCCCTGTACGTGCCCCGTGGGGGGGGTTCTGTCCCTGTACGTGCCCCGTGGGGGGGGTTCTGTCCCTGTACGTGCCCCGTGGGGGGGGTTCTGTCCCTGTACGTGCCCCGTGGGGGGGGTTCTGTCCCTGTACGTGCCCCGTGGGGGGGGTTCTGTCCCTGTACGTGCCCCGTGGGGGGGGTTCTGTCCCTGTACGTGCCCCGTGGGGGGGGTTCTGTCCCTGTACGTGCCCCGTGGGGGGGGTTCTGTCCCTGTACGTGCCCCGTGGGGGGGGTTCTGTCCCTGTACGTGCCCCGTGGGGGGGGTTCTGTCCCTGTACGTGCCCCGTGGGGGGGGTTCTGTCCCTGTACGTGCCCCGTGGGGGGGGTTCTGTCCCTGTACGTGCCCCGTGGGGGGGGTTCTGTCCCTGTACGTGCCCCGTGGGGGGGGTTCTGTCCCTGTACGTGCCCCGTGGGGGGGGTTCTGTCCCTGTACGTGCCCCGTGGGGGGGGTTCTGTCCCTGTACGTGCCCCGTGGGGGGGGTTCTGTCCCTGTACGTGCCCCGTGGGGGGGGTTCTGTCCCTGTACGTGCCCCGTGGGGGGGGTTCTGTCCCTGTACGTGCCCCGTGGGGGGGGTTCTGTCCCTGTACGTGCCCCGTGGGGGGGGTTCTGTCCCTGTACGTGCCCCGTGGGGGGGGTTCTGTCCCTGTACGTGCCCCGTGGGGGGGGTTCTGTCCCTGTACGTGCCCCGTGGGGGGGGTTCTGTCCCTGTACGTGCCCCGTGGGGGGGGTTCTGTCCCTGTACGTGCCCCGTGGGGGGGGTTCTGTCCCTGTACGTGCCCCGTGGGGGGGGTTCTGTCCCTGTACGTGCCCCGTGGGGGGGGTTCTGTCCCTGTACGTGCCCCGTGGGGGGGGTTCTGTCCCTGTACGTGCCCCGTGGGGGGGGTTCTGTCCCTGTACGTGCCCCGTGGGGGGGGTTCTGTCCCTGTACGTGCCCCGTGGGGGGGTTCTGTCCCTGTACGTGCCCCTTGGGGGGGTTCTGTCCCTGTACGTGCCCCGTGGGGGGGTGCGATGTATGTTCTGCGGTGTGGGGGGATCAGAGCATGACATGTAGGTGTGACACATGGAGGGTGCAATGTATGATCTCGCTGTGTTTTGCTGTATTTGCAGTCTCACTCCTCTCGCCCTCTATGTTGTCCTCTGTGGTTTGGGGGAACATGTTCTGCCTCAGCATTTCCTCTCGGATTCTGTAGACTCGGAATATGTTTATCCAGCAATGCTGCATTCCTCTCCATGAAAGGTCACTCGGTATTTCTGGGACACGATGATGATGTCATCACTAGGGGACTCCTCCATCTGGCAGAAATGACTGGGGGACACGATGATGATGTCATCACTAGGGGACTCCTCCATCTGGCAGACATGACTGGGGGCGGGTATTGCCTTGGTGGTGAATAGAGGACCTGAGCATGGGAGTCATGCCGATCCTCTGCCTTCAGAACATTGAGTCATGGACCCCAGAGCGAGTGTGCGAACCAACGCTTCCTTGTCAGATGTTGTAGCCGGAGGATCAGCGTGACATCCTAGTAACCGCTATCAATGGTGTCCCAATATCTCGTCATGACATTTAATGGGCGGGGC
>NW_017310104.1:16343-18677 GCF_000935625.1 Nanorana parkeri
CAGGTTGTATTTGATAAATTCTCCGGTAGTCAGAGCAGAGAACCTGCGCTTCAAGGAGGAGGGGGTCCGTGATGTGCTGAAGGATGTGTTCCTGCCGTGGTACAACGCCTTCCGCTTCCTGATGCAGAATATCTACCGACTACACAAGGTACCAAAGAACCCGCGATGGATACCGCCATCAACTTGTATGATTGCTGGGTGCTGTCACGGCGGTGGGATTGCTGTCACGGCGGTGGGATTGCTGGGTGCTGTCACGGCGGTGGGATTGCTGGGTGCTGTCACGGCGGTGGGATTGCTGGGTGCTGTCACGGCGGTGGGATTGCTGGGTGCTGTCATGGCGGTGGGATTGCTGGGTGCTGTCATGGCGGTGGGATTGCTGGGTGCTGTCATGGCGGTGGGATTGCTGGGTGTTGGTCGTAGCGTTCTCCTCACTGGTTTCCTGTCTTCCAGGAGGCGGGTCTCCACTTCCTGTACAATGGGACCTCGGCCAGGACCGGTGGGAATATTATGGATAGATGGATCGTGTCCTTCACGCAGTCCCTGGTGCAGTTCTTTAAGACGGAGATGTCAGGTAGACGTTCGTTACGAGCGGCGCGCCATTTTCTCAGCTTTCCATTCTCATTCTCTCCCAATGCTTTCCGCAGCTTACCGACTCTACACGGTGGTTCCCCGACTAGTCAAGTTTGTTGACATGCTGACCAACTGGTATGTGCGCATGAACCGCCGGCGCCTGAAGGTAAGCACTGAGGGGGAAGTTGTCCGTGGCAACCAATCAGCTTCTCTCTTTTATTTTCAAAGCTTAACTGAACAAACTGACAACAGAGAAGCTGATTGGTTGCTATGGGCGACTGCTCCAGGTCTCCTCATTGGATAGTTTGGTGGTTTGGTGTCCCTTCTGATCCGCGTGTCTCTGTTTCCAGGGTGAAAGCGGCACGGAGGATTGTCTGATGGCCTTGGAGACTCTGTTCAGTGTTCTGTACTCCATGTGTACACTGATGGTAAGGCTGCTCTCCCCCTTCCTCCCCTCCAGTCTAGAGGCTCCCCCCCCTCCTCCCCCCCCCCTTCCTCCCCTCCTGTCTAGAGGCTGCTCTCCCCCTCCCTCCCCTCCAGTCTCGAGGCTGCTCTCCCCCTCCCTCCCCTCCAGTCTCGAGGCTGCTCTCCCCCTCCCTCCCCTCCAGTCTCGAGGCTGCTCTCCCCCTCCCTCCCCTCCAGTCTCGAGGCTGCTCTCCCCCTCCCTCCCCTCCAGTCTCGAGGCTGCTCTCCCCCTCCCTCCCCTCCAGTCTCGAGGCTGCTCTCCCCCTCCCTCCCCTCCAGTCTCGAGGCTGCTCTCCCCCTCCCTCCCCTCCAGTCTCGAGGCTGCTCTCCCCCTCCCTCCCCTCCAGTCTCGAGGCTGCTCTCCCCCTCCCTCCCCTCCAGTCTCGAGGCTGCTCTCCCCCTCCCTCCCCTCCAGTCTCGAGGCTGCTCTCCCCCTCCCTCCCCTCCAGTCTAGAGCCCCCCCCCTCTTCCAGGATATGTCGAGCTGTATCGGTAGTCTTTGGCATGGTAAACATGGCTGCTTGTGCGTTGTCTTCCCAGGCGCCGTTCACTCCGTTCATCACTGAGCTGATGTATCAGAAGCTGCGACTGCTTGTGGATCCGACGTCTGTCCAGGAGAAAGACACGCAGAGCATTCATTACCTCATGCTGCCCCCGGTCAGGTAACCCCGGAGAGGAAGGCTTGTGTCCCCCATTCTGTCACCCCGTGCCGTAACCCCGCCTCCCCGCCCTCCATGCGTCTGATTTATCCTCTTTTCTCCAGAGAGAATTTAATTGACAAGAAGATTGAGGCTGCTGTGTCCCGAATGCAGTCCGTCATTGAGCTGGGCCGCGTCATACGTGACCGGAAGACTCTGCCCATCAAGGTTGGCTTCCACTAGTAGCGATGCGCCGAAAAAATGCGTCGCGCTGAAACCAATTCTTATTTCATTGTTATTTATTTATTGTCGGGGACTCGGGCGAAATCTCTCAGCAGACCCCCTCACACCGGAACGTCTTGCGGCGGGTTCTACGCTCGGCGAACGCTCTACAAAACGCTCCAACATCTAAATCGCGTTGTATTCAATGGTCTGGTTCCCACCTCGGCGCCCGTCCCTAACGCGCTACAAAGCGGCCCGCGCCTGAGAAGGTCCCGGAGCTACTTTGGGCCGTTTTTGTCGCGCGTTTCCATTGGGATACAGCCAAGCAGCCTTCGGAAACGCGCAACTTTTTTACCGCGAATCGCGCGACGGTCACGTGACAGACGTGCATATGCAATACGCCTAGGTGTGAACGAGACACCCTAAGGTTATGAATGGG
>NW_017310104.1:20818-23373 GCF_000935625.1 Nanorana parkeri
GGGTTCAGGAATTTAGGGGGTTCCATCACCTGAATCTATATCTTTGGATACAATTCAGTCTCTGGTGTGACACGCATGGAGGTTCTTTCCTGCGATGGGTCATACATGATGCTTGCCTCTATACTGAGGCCTCCATACTGAGCGTTCCTGTCCATTCATAGACGGGGGATATAGAATGAGTTACTCTATCCACAACCATGAATGAACAGGAAGTGATGTACATTACTTCCTGTTCATTCATAATTGGGGACACGGTAAACTATTTCCTGAATTATTTATAAACATTTAGCGGTCTTTCCTTTCATTGTTTGTGTAGCCGAATCTTTCATTCTCTCTCATAGTATCCGCTGAAGGAAGTGATTGTCATCCACCAGGATCCGGAGGCCCTCTCTGACATCCAGTCCCTGGAGAAGTACATTGTAGAGGTGAGAACCTGTTGTCACCGGACTGTGTATCTCTTCTCTTACCTGCGTATAGTCTGGACGTTCCCGGACTTCCCACTGCTCATTCTAGGTGTCGGGTCTCCATATTGGTTTCTGAAATAGGGGCAGTGCGGGTGTAGCTGCACCTCAGTGCCTATGGTTGGTGCGCATGTCGGACCGTCGGCGGCCTAGCATAGGTCCAGGCGGTACATCCTCGTGGTGGAAGGTGAGAAGCCGGCCATCTGATTGGTTCTTGTGTGCCGCAGGAACTGAATGTCAGGAAAGTGACGCTATCTACAGACAAGACAAGGTATGGAATCCGCCTGAGAGCCGAGCCGGATCACATGGTGCTCGGAAAACGACTGAAAGGAGCATTTAAGGCGATCACGGCGGCCATCAAAGAGCTGAAGAGCGAAGAACTAGAAGAGTTCCAGAAAACAGGTTGGTGGACAAAGTCCGAACAGTATAAAATTCTCTCCGGATCCGCGGATCTCAGAACCTGCCGTCTTCTGCTGTGGAAATGTTATTAGGATGTGTTTTTAGTGTATTGTGTTGTCATTAGTCTCTCAGTGTCTCGGTGTAAATAGACGCTGGGGGATTAATCCATTGGAGGAGATATCTTATGCGCGGCGGAGCAGTGTCTTCTTAGCGAATGTATGGACGCCAAGCTAGGGCCCCTGCGCGGTGCGCGGATTTATTGGTTTGGCGTGTATACAACTTGCTTTGAGGACATCACATTATATAAGACACATATCGGCCTTTCTGAAAGGAACGTGCGTTTGTTGTCTGTGGTGCGTCTGATCACCGGCTGGAGATGATATGACGTTGTCCCTGTAAATCAGCGCGCATGAGGATCCTAGTACCGCTACTGGGCATTGATCACTGAGCCGCGCTGGATAAGGTTCTCCAGTGGTAATTGGAGATGATATGTTGTGTTGATATGTTAATATGTAGTAAGGAAGTGATGGTTTGCTGGTTGAGACATCACTTCCTGCCTGACATCACTTCCTGCCTGACATCACTTCCTGTTGGGGCAGGTATAAAACAATAAACACATGCCTGTGCTGGCTCTCTAACGATGGGATTAACAAGCATCATCTGTCTCCGGTGTCCTGACTCTAAGGAGGGGTCCCTCCGGTCCTCGCACAAAGGAGCGGAGTACAGCTGTGCTTCTAGGCACGGGGGAAATTCTTCGTGTTTGGCGCACTCTAGCGCAGCATGGATTTGTGCATTGAACCAAGCGAATTTCCATAACACTTCTCACCCCCCAGGCTCCATAGTGGTGATGGACCACGAGTTACATGAGGAAGATGTGCGTCTCCTCTATTCCTTCGATCAAAGCGCCGGGGGCCACACTCAGTTCGAGGCTCATTCAGACGATCAGGTCAGTGTCCCCGGTTCCTGAAACATGAAGAGTACCTGTCATCTCTCCCTGAAGGAGAAGTGGGATTCAGCAGAATGGGAGGTTATAAGGCCTGGTAATTGTGTTCAGAGATCAGAGGGGGGATGCCGGGGGGGGGGATTACTGTCCGGGCCCCTTGTGTGGGACTATTTATCATGCGTTTCGATGTGGGTGGAGGAAGAATGTATTTAATGATCAGCCAGCTGGTAATTCTATAAAGTGTGCGTCACATGAGCGGCGGTGACACCTACCCGAGGAAGACATTCGTATCGTCCTGATTGGCTGTCACGGGATGCACATAAGTCATAAACGCATGAAATGATTCTTCTTATTCTTTCCCGCTGCGGCCGATCTCTGCAGGTCCTTGTTTTGTTAGATGTCACTCCTGACCAGTCCATGGTGGATGAAGGAGTCGCCAGAGAAGTCATTAATCGCATCCAGAAGTTGCGCAAGAAGGTCGGTGACATTTTCCTGTTTCTAGTTCCACAATTAGATCTGCGACCCGCGCTCCGTTCTCCGAGGAAAGTTCCGCTATTTATATCCGTCCCGTCTCCAGACACAACTCCCGCTCCGGATAATTGCTTCCATTGTACTCGTCCTATCAGATAATTACTGAAACATGTTATAAGATAGAAGATTGGGGTCATTCGGAGGAGCGAAAACCTCCTGGAAATGCTCCTCGGCCAGCCGGTCTGCAGCGGGTCACATGACCACCCCGAGCTTTCCGCTTG
>NW_017310104.1:25651-27646 GCF_000935625.1 Nanorana parkeri
CTGGGGGGTTTCCAGAGTCTGGGGGGGTGTTTCCGGAGTCTGGGGGGGTTCCAGAGTCTGGGGGGGGTTCCGGAGTTTTGGGGTTTCCATCACCTGAATCTATATCTTTGGATACAATTCAGTCTCTGGTGTGACACGCATGGAGGTCCTGCGGTGGGTCATACATGAAGCTTGCCGTGTTCTCTTGCAGGGTAATTTGGTTCCCACTGATGAGATCTCCATCTACTATGAAGTGAGTCCAGCGGGCCGGTACCTCCACTCTGTCATTCAGCACCACACAGACTTCATCTTGGCCACAGTCAAGTCTCCGCTGTTAGCGTACCCCGTCCCATCCTCCGCCGCTGTCATCATCAAGGAGAGGACGCAGGTGAGTGTCGGCCGTGTTCTGCCTCGTGTGCTCCCGGAATATCGGTGACAGATCGCTCTGGGCCCCGTGGGGAGAGCTGCATGGAGTCAGATGTTTGGACCCCGCTGTGCGTTCTGTCGGATTCCAGTCATTGTGTATTTCCTCTCCACAGATGAAAGGTTCCGATCTGGAGATCACGCTGGTCAGAGGATCGGCACACGCTGCCGGCCTGGTCAGAGGATCGGCACACGCTGCCGGCGGCCCTTCCTGTGCTTATGTCACACTTCATATAAACGATAGCGGGACAGAGCAAAGTAAGTGCAGACCTCATCATCTGATCTCTCTGCTTGTCCCAGCATGCCTTGCCAGTCCAGTGACATCATCTGACTCTGAGTGACCTCTGGTATAAGCCCTGCCCATAGAAGGATGGCTGCTAAGCAGAAAGGCCTTGCTCCTCCCCTAGTGTATAGGAAGGAGAGTTCAGTGGGGCATGTCGTTCCACAAAGTGTCCAATACCTTCCCTGCATCTGCCCCACGCAGAACCTCCCACAAACAGGCCCCTCCTCTACACCACACAGAACCTCCCACAGACAGGCCCCTCCTCTACACCACACAGAACCTCCCACAGACAGGCCCCTCCTCTACACCACACAGAACCTCCCACAGACAGGCCCCTCCTCTACAACGCACAGAGCCTCCCACAGACAGGCCCCTCCTCCACACGGCACGTAACCTCCCACAGACAGGCCCCTCCTTTGCACACACCCCTAGCTCCTCCTCTTCCTGTTGGCTCATGGTGTGTGGAGCTCTGGACTGGAATCTTCTTCCTCATAGAGGGTCATGTGACTTGTAGGAACATTACCATTGGCTGTGGCCCTTTCAGGTGGATTTCTGCTGCTGGAGAACCCCAAGGGGGAGGCCATGGACAGCCTATCACAATTAAAGAGTGCCGTGTGCGGAATATTCCGGATGAAGACTTCCCGGCTCTCTGTATACAGCGGGGGGGCAGGTAACATCTGTCATTGAATGCTGTGAGCTGCACTGTGCATCCTCCATGCTGATCTGACCGGTAATCCTCGTTCTTTGTAGAACTGCCCAATGACTGCAATCTCCTCAGCCTCAGCGGAAAGATCCTCCATGTGTCCTCCGGAGCTCCTCCGGCGTCCAATGGGAATCCGCTTCAGTGTCGATATGTCAATCTGCGGCTGCTGAGTAGCGGTGCGCAAGGTGAGTGGCGGCAGCGGTGAGGAGCGTGGGAGGCGGAGCTAGATGGGGACATGTGACAGGTTCTCTTTCCTTCCAGGGACGCTGCTGCTGGAGAATCCGATTGGTCAGAATGACCTGAAATATCACGGCCTGTTTCCTGAGGTGGCCAAGGTGTTTAGTCTGAGGAGCCGGCGCTTCCGCCTATTTCTTGATGCCGCCATGGAGGAAGGTGAGAACTGAGGGGAGGGGCCCAATGTGGCATCGAAGGGCCACTCCACCCAAAGCTGACATGCTGGAGAGTGAGGAGAACTATGGGGCAGCTTTTTGGTCCAAAACACAGTATACAGCGGGCTATTACCTGCTATATGCCGATAACCCAGGGGGCGGACCTGAGAAGGTCCCTGAGTGACAGCTGGCTCCGCCTATCTAGAAGCAGAGCCAGC
>NW_017310105.1:0-5606 GCF_000935625.1 Nanorana parkeri
ACAAGCCAGGAGGTCCCTCTCCTCTTTAGTCCGGAGGACGCGCCACCCATGGTTGTCGAATTTTGATTCATCTGACCACAGAACAGTTTTCCACTTTGTGACAGAACATTTGAAATGAGCCTTGGCCCAGAGAAGACGTTGTTTCTGGATCATGTTCAGACATGGCTTCTTCTTTGTACGATGGAGCTTTAACTGGCATTTTCGGATGGCACGGCGAGCTGTGTTCACAGACAGTGATTTTTGGAGGTACTCCTGAGTCCATGCAGACAGAATCATGACTGTTTTTAATGCCATCTGAGGGCCCGAAGATCACCGGCATCCAATATTGCGTCTCGGCCTTGTGCCTCCGCACACAGAGATTTCTCCAGATTCTCTGAACCTTTTGATGATATTATGGGCTGTAGATAGTTACATAGTTGCATACGTAGATGATGTGTCACGTGAGTCACGTACCTGAGGTGAGACCGAAGTAGTGGGGAGGCCTCCCTTGCACCTCGGGTCCTTGAAGTCTCTGGAGATGGAGACAGAGATTTTGGTGGACACCGAGTGGCACGGGTGCCAGGGGTGCGGAGCACCGCGCAAGCCTTAGTCTGAGATCCGAGCCGAGGTCAAGTCCACTCTGGCAACGAAGTACACAAGGGGTCAATCAGAAGAATGGTCGGGATCCAAGCCGGGGTCGGTTCCAATCTGGCAGCTGAGTACAAAAGGGGCAAAGAAGTAGTATGGTCAAGGTACAAATCCGAGGTCAATGGCAGGCAGCAGGCAAGAGTAGTCAAATAGGTTTCCAGTCCTGTGCGACTCCTGGGCATTTTCCCGCCTTTTTCCATCAGGTTGAGGTCAATCCTGTGCGCCTCCTGGGCATTTTCCTGCCTTTTTCCATCAGATTGTGGTCACTTCCTGTGCGCCTCCTGGGCATTTTTCCATCAGTTTGAGGTCACTTCCTGTGCGCCTCCTGGGCATTTTTCCATCAGTTTGAGGTCACTTCCTGTGCGCCTCCTGGGCATTTTCCCGCCTTTTTCCATCAGGTTGAGGTCACTTCCTGTGCGCCTCCTGGGCATTTTCCCGCCTTTTTCCATCAGGTTGAGGTCACTTCCTGTGCGCCTCCTGGGCATTTTCCTGCCTTTTTCCATCAGGTTGAGGTCACTTCCTGTGCGCCTCCTGGGCATTTTCCTGCCTTTTTCCATCAGGTTGAGGTCACTTCCTGTGCGCCTCCTGGGCATTTTCCTGCCTTTTTCCATCAGGTTGAGGTCACTTCCTGTGCGCCTCCTGGGCATTTTCCTGCCTTTTTCCATCAGGTTGAGGTCACTTCCTGTGCGCCTCCTGGGCATTTTCCATCCGCCGGGACCGGCAACAGCACGCCGCCTTCCGGGACCTCGTCCACTCCTCCCCCAGCCAGGTAAGACATCCCCCGAAAATAAGACCTAGTGTCTTATTTCGTGCAAAAAAAAAAATAAGACACTGTCTTATTTTCGGGGAAACACGGTAGACGCAGCTTTTCACAGATTGGTGACCCTCGGCCCATTTTTACCTCTGAGACACTCTGACTCTCTAAGATGCTCTGTTTGTATCCGATCATGTGTCTGATCTTTTGCCAATTAACCTCATTACCTGTAAAATGTCCTTAGGGTTCCAATGGTGAATTTTCTCCGTTTAATTATTGGACATGTTTCCTGTTTTCTATTGTGAATAAAATCCGGGTTTACTTTACGGAACGCGTAGGTTAAAAAAAAGCGCATTTTATCGCACATTGCCGCACCGCGCAGATGTCAGGCCGGCCTCAATGCTTTCTAATAGCTCGCCGGATTTCAGGTGGTAAAATGTATTTAAATTGTAAATTAAAATAAAATGTGTATTTTGGGTATAAACAACATTACTGCGATGAACACAAGCACACAGGTGACGCTCCACACGTATGTAATAAGCTGTCAGTTCCCAGATAACAGAGCTGATGGTAATTGAAGCGACGTTTCGGTGGCGTGCCCCCCACCCCCATCCATCCCCTTGGGGGACATGTAATTGGTGTTCAGCTGAATGTTTGGTGGGAGCTCACCTGCCGACTCCAGGCAAACCTGAGGCCCCTGAACGGGTGGAGGCGGCTGGGTTCTGCAGAGCCATAATCAGCTGGATGTAGACATGGGGGGGAGGGGCTACCTGGGGGCCACATGGGGTGGGGGGCTTATTCACTAAAGGGGACATTTATTTTCACAAAGTTCAGTGGATCTCTGGAGCCTGTACAGATTTTTACAATCTCTTCGCCCTCTTCCCAAATGTACCGTTAAACCTGATCCGGCTCCTTTCACGTGGGAAGCCGCAATGTAAGAATATTATTTACAATGTATCCAAAAACTGAAACAGAAATGTGATATAATGTGATTGGCCCTTAGATGTGGAGGCCGCGGTCACTGATAAATATAAGATCTGTATACATAGAGATGATGATATATAAGATCTGTATACATAGAGATGATGATATATAAGATCTGTATACATAGAGATGATAATATATAAGATCTGTATACATAGAGATGATGATATATAAGATCTGTATACATAGAGATGATGATATATAAGATCTGTATACATAGAGATGATAATATATAAGAAGTTCTGCAGAGCCATAATCAGCTGGATGTAGACATGGGGGGGAGGGGCTACCTGGGGGCCACATGGGGTGGGGGGCTTATTCACTAAAGGGGACATTTATTTTCACAAAGTTCAGTGGATCTCTGGAGCCTGTACAGATTTTTACAATCTCTTCGCCCTCTTCCCAAATGTACCGTTAAACCTGATCCGGCTCCTTTCACGTGGGAAGCCGCAATGTAAGAATATTATTTACAATGTATCCAAAAACTGAAACAGAAATGTGATATAATGTGATTGGCCCTTAGATGTGGAGGCCGCGGTCACTGATAAATATAAGATCTGTATACATAGAGATGATGATATATAAGATCTGTATACATAGAGATGATGATATATAAGATCTGTATACATAGAGATGATGATATATAAGATCTGTATACATAGAGATGATAATATATAAGATATGTATACATAGAGATGATAATATATAAGATCTGTATACATAGAGATGATGATATATAAGATCTGTATACATAGAGATGATAATATATAAGATCTGTATACATAGAGATGATAATATATAAGATATGTATACACAGAGATGATAATATATAAGATCTGTATACATAGAGATGATGATATATAAGATATGTATACATAGAGATGATAATATATAAGATATGTATACATAGAGATGATAATATATAAGATCTGTATACATAGAGATGATGATATATAAGATATGTATACATAGAGATGATAATATATAAGATCTGTATACATAGAGATGATAATATATAAGATCTGTATACATAGAGATGATGATATATAAGATATGTATACATAGAGATGATAATATATAAGATCTGTATACATAGAGATGATAATATATAAGATCTGTATACATAGAGATGATGATATATAAGATATGTATACATAGAGATTATAATATATAAGATCTGTATACATAGAGATGATGATATATAAGATCTGTATACATAGAGATGATAATATATAAGATCTGTATACATAGAGATGATAATATATAAGATATGTATACATAGAGATGATAATATATAAGATCTGTATACATAGAGATGATGATATATAAGATATGTATACATAGAGATGATAATATATAAGATCTGTATACATAGAGATGATGATATATAAGATCTGTATACATAGAGATGATGATATATAAGATATGTATACATAGAGATGATAATATATAAGATCTGTATACATAGAGATGATGATATATAAGATCTGTATACATAGAGATGATGATATATAAGATCTGTATACATAGAGATGATGATATATAAGATCTGTATACATAGAGATGATGATATATAAGATCTGTATACATAGAGATGATGATATATAAGATCTGTATACATAGAGATGATGATATATAAGATCTGTATACATAGAGATGATGATATATAAGATCTGTATACATAGAGATGATGATATATAAGATCTGTATACATAGAGATGATGATATATAAGATCTGTATACATAGAGATGATGATATATAAGATCTGTATACATAGAGATGATGATATATAAGATCTGTATACATAGAGATGATGATATATAAGATCTGTATACATAGAGATGATGATATATAAGATCTGTATACACAGAGATGATGATATATAAGATCTGTATACATAGAGATGATGATATATAAGATATGTATACATAGAGATTATAATATATAAGATCTGTATACATAGAGATGATGATATATAAGATCTGTATACACAGAGATGATGATATATAAGATCTGTATACATAGAGATGATAATATATAAGATCTGTATACATAGAGATGATGATATATAAGATCTGTATACACAGAGATGATGATATATAAGATCTGTATACACAGAGATGATGATATATAAGATCTGTATACATAGAGATGATTTAGCACCATTTTTGTTAATGAACGTTCCCTCTTCAGCTCCTCGTCACTCCTATAAATCACATTATCAGCAGTTTGGGGGGAAGTCATAATAGAACAGAAATTCATCAATCAGAAACGTCTCGATACAAAATGGATTTCACGTGTGAAGAAAAGTGAAAATGATCTGAGAAGTAGCCGGGAGCGACCTAATAAACGGGAGGCAAGATGAATATTTCCTGTGATAAAATATTAATTGATCCTTTATGAGACCCCCCCCCTGCCCCCTCCCCCAAGTTACAGTACAGACTTCTGCTCCTTTATGAAGGATAAAATGTATCTTTTGCTTTAAGAGAAATCCAGAATGTATTTTTTTGTGAGTTGTTATTGTGATATTTACCTGAAAGTCATTTTTTTTTTAGACACAACTCTTTCTTTTGCTGTTCCATATTTTGATTGTCATGTTTCATTGACAGATTGGTGAAGTGCTCCCTCTAGTGGGTGGAGGTATATTACAGAATGTTATCAGCATTTAAAGTATATGTGAACCATAAATCTATTTCTCAGACTGTTTTGCATCATGCGTCACTGTATCCAAATCATTTTCTGAATCTGTTACAAAGTTCCTCAGGTGGAGATCCTGCCAGTAACAACACTTCCTGTGGCAGGGTGACAACGCCAACAAGCCATTGCCTTGCAATTAGTAGCAGCGTTGTCAGCCTGCTGTGTGCGCTCCTTCAGTTGGCCATTAACTGATGGATATGATAGGAAGCCCAATGACCAACCCTCCTGCGAGGTGTGTTCCCCAAGGTTGCTCTTTTGGGGGGTGTTTACTACATTTTCTAAGAAGTGTTTACCCCCCTTGGTGGAACATCAGATAAATTGGGAGAAGAGCAGAAGATAACACAGGATACGACCACCATACATGTATATGGTCCATGACGTCACCCATTGCTGTGTTTTACATTCACACATCGTCCCGCCTCTGGTATTTAATGGCGGTAGTGCGGCAGGTGGGCTCATCGTGGCGCTGGGGAACATCATGATCAATGATGGATGTTCCTCACCGAACGATGTGACTGACGATGGATTCACATTGGGAGGGGG
>NW_017310105.1:6667-9428 GCF_000935625.1 Nanorana parkeri
GGACATCGGGGTGTCTGCTTACTTTAAAGCAGGCCTTCTTAAACTTTCTCCACTTGTGACCCCTTTTTGGCCAAGGACATTTTTAAGGGACCCCAGCGTCGGACGGTGTCTCTCCCCTCTTTACCCCCAACGTTGGTCGGTGTCTCCTCTTTCCCGCAACGTCGGTCGGTGTCTTCCCCCTCCCCTGGCGTCGGTAGGTGTCTCCCCCCCTGCGTCGGTCAGTGTCTCTCTTCTCTTCTCATCCCTCCCCCCAGCGTCGGTCAGTGTCTCTCTCCTCTTCTCATCCCTCCCCCCAGCGTCGGTCAGTGTCTCTCTCCTCTTCTCATCCCTCCTTCCAGCGTCGGTCAGTGTCTCTCTCCTCTTCTCATCCCACGGGTGCTCGCAATGACTATCAAGTAAAATCGCTGTGAAGAGATGTCACCAGCACTCCAAATATGACAGAATACGTCAAAGTTTTAAAGTGAACTTTAAGCCTGATGAAGGGGACCCTGTGCGGCCCCCGGAAAGCGCTCGACTCCACTTTGAGTGACTTCTAAAAATAAAAACGAAGATTCACTAAAACTTTGACGTATTCTGTCATATTTGGAGTGCTGGTGACATCTCTTCACAACGTGCTTACATTAAAGGGGGCTTCTAGATTCCTATGAGCCACTCAACATTGGGACATGGTGCCTTGAGAGCAGGGTATCTTTGGCTGCCCCCCTTGCAAGGTACCACATGTGGCCTGGTATGGTAGAGGAGGATGGGGGGCACTTCTCTCCCTTTGCTGGCCACCCATGTTGCATGCCCGGATATGGGCCTGGTAGGAATTTTAAGGGGAACCCCATGACATTTTTTTTTTTAGGTTTTGTATGTTACTTTCGGAGGAATACATTGTACATCACACATCCTGGCAACCATTGAGGATGTGAGCTGGGCAGGACGCCATGCAGCACAATACTCCGCCCTCCTACGGAACATGCACCGCGCGTCTCCCACGCGTAGGCTCACTGTACCAGACATCCCAACTCTCCCGGACGCTCCGGGACTCTCCCGCTGTTGGATAGCGGCTCCTGGAAACACTTCCTCCCGGAAAGGTTTAATCTGCTCGATCGAGCAGATAAACCTTTCCCTGCGATCGTTTTTTTTTTTTCTTTTCTGACATCGGGAGCCGCGGCCCGACCGTCAGTCAGAAAAGAAACAAAAAGGCATACGAATCCATAGCTAGATTCCTATTGGCTAGTGCACTTTGCAATAGCCAATAGCAAACTAGGTAATGTACCCGCCCACTGCTGCTGTCAATCAGCAGAGGGGGACCTGAATTTTTCTATCAGGTCCTCTTCTGGTGATTGAAAGCAGCAGAGGGCGCGTGTAATAGCTAGTTTGCTATTGGCTAAAGTATTTCTGTATTTTCCTTTACCAGAATCTTACAGAATAAAAGTAACACTGAAGTGCAGGATGGATACAGAGATTCAATGGAGACATTGTGAGATCGATACACACATGAGCAATACGGGTCTGAGGATGAAAACATAATACAATTTCCTCACAGATGATGTGCGTCCAGTGAAGGTGTAAAGCAATGAACATGTAGACATCAGAGATGACAGATAAAGGAAGGGAGGGAAACCCCTCGCGTCCAGGAGGAGAATGTCACAGGATAACGTGATTGTATCATCGTCCGGTTCAGGGCCGGTGCAGACCTGACCTATCCGGGACGCGCGTCCCGGGATCGCGCGGTCATGCACAATTGCAGACCTGATCGTTCCAGGACGCGCGGTCATGCACGATTGCAGACACTGATTGCCGCGCGGCCCTATTGATTTCAATGGGGTATATCCGCGCGGCTATTGTAGGAAAAAGGTACCTGTACCTTCAGTGGCGTCCCGAGGCTGAATGTCACCCGGGGGTGGGGACCTGGTGACACCCCGCCGTGACGTCATCACGTGCGGCTGTTTTACCCGTGATGGCGATCGGACAGACGAGTGACGCGACTGGAGTGCCATTAGAAAATAATGGCACCCACAGCACGATCGCCGGTGATGTCAATGATTGCCGCGCGGTCACGGGTTGCCCAGGTGTGCACCGGACCTTAGGAGCAGGATTATTGTATTTTCAATGTGTGGAAAGACCCTCCCCCACTGAACAGTATTTTTTTGCATTGGTACGTGTCCCCCATGACAGTGCCCAGCTCCCCGCGCCCCATAACAACAGAACGTAAAATAAGTTTGTAAAGGGCCAGAAAAAAATGATAAGATTTGCCTCCCATAGACTTCAATGGTGTCCGGGGTTCATGAACTTCCCATTGGGTTTTATGAGCCTCCAGTGAACTGAACCCGGCCCGATTCACTCATCCCTATATGATAGCTGCTGATGCACTCTGTATCTGAAGCCAGGATGACCCTAGACATCTCGTCGCCTGAGGTTGGAGGAAGGGGGCGTCTGGTGCCCTGCTGCATGTTTGGGGGGGATAGTTGCTCTTGGTGCACACGGGGTGGGGTGGCAGCGGCTCGTGGTGCATGTTCCGTAGGAGGGCGGAGTATTGTGCTGCATGGCGTCCTGCCCAGCTCACATCCTCAATGGTTGCCAGGAGCTGGTCAAGACGCCAGCCAAAGCATCCCGCTCAGCTCCTGGCAACCATTGACATCACTGAGCTGGGCGGGATGCTGGACATAACATCACAGGATGCTAAGAGCTCTTAGCAACCTGGGACACTCTGGCCAGAAAGGGGGCGGCATAGCACACCTGCCCCTCCCTCACCCCCCCCCCACCTGCGACCCAC
>NW_017310105.1:10194-11778 GCF_000935625.1 Nanorana parkeri
ACACCCATGAGATGCCGCGGCAACCTCATTATAGGGACGGCCTGTCTGAAGAGAACCTTCCTTCATGTGAAGTGCCCTTCCCATTCCTCCTGCTGTGCTACCACTTATCAGCAAACCTTGTAAACTCAGCGCAGGATCCGATCTATCAAATCTAAACCTTTCTTCCCCAAAATCCAATCCCTATCCAAATCCTGCCGCCTTCACCTTCGTAACATTTCCAAAATACGCCCCTTTCCCCACCAAAGACACCGCAAAACTACTCATCCACTCCCTTGTTATATCTCGTCTTGACTATTGCAACTCCCTCCTCATTGGCCGACCTCTACACAGGCTCCTCCCCCCTTCAGTCTATTATGAATGAAGCTGCTAGACTCATTCACCTAACCAAGTGCTCAGTGTCTGCAACCTCCCTCTGCCAATCCCTCCACTGGCTTCCATCCCCCACCCTCCAGAAATTTAAAATATTAACAGTCACTTACAAAGCCATCCACAACTCTGCCCCTGGTTATATCTCCAACCTTGTCTCTAAGTATCATCCTAACTGTCCCCTCCGCTCCTCAAATGACCTCCTGCTTTCCAGCCCCCTAGTTAACTTCTTCCATGCTCACCTCCAGGACTTCTCTAGAGTCTCTCCCATGCTCTGGAACTCTTTACCCCAACCTGTCCGTCTATCTCCCACTCTGACTGCCTTTAGGTGATCCCTTAAGACTCATCTCTTCAGGGAAGCCGATCCCACCTCAACCTAGCCGCTCAACCATTCATCCCCACACAGCTCCCTCCTCATGTATCACTGGCCCCTCCCTCTTAGATTGTAGGGCCTCAGGGGCGGGGCCCTCCTTACCATCTTGTCTTGAATTGTATTGCGATTGCGCAAACTGTTGGCGCTCTATAATTCCTGTATAATAATTATAAAGCGAGAAATATGTCCCATGAGATTATTTTATATCACATGATTCCGATCGATAAGAATATGTGAACATTGTACAAAATATTCTTTTATAATCAGAATAACTTGACACAAAACATCTGTGACATTTCTTCCATTGGGGGGTGACTTTGTATTTGTCGCTTCTCTCCCCCGGTGACGTCCTCGCTCTGATGTCTGTTCACATCGTTGACTTTTCACCTCGTCGCGGATGGGAAGCGTCACTTTTCGGGTGGCGCTTTCTGGGAAAGATGTTTCCGTTCTGTGTTAATTACATACATGGCGGCTCTTCATATTCTGCGGAAGGAAATCTTTGTAGCGCACCTGGCGAGGCAGGATTCGGCGCTCCTCCGGCGCGAGCCGCGGCCCAGGAAATCTCAGATGAATGAACGACTAATATATATTCCCCCGCGCCGGATCTGACAGCAACGCTCGCAGTGGAATGAAGTCTTCACAACCGAGATGTCAGGGAGGGGGAAGGAGGGGTGGGGGGGGCAGAGCCAATCAACAGACTATTTCTGTCATTCACCAAAGCGGAGCGATTGCACCTGAATGATTTCTTTGCATTGCGTCTCCTGAAGTCAGTTGACGTTGATATGAAAATTGGATTTTTTTGGGAGTTTCGGCGCCAGAAATTCTTTAATGCAAATTTTCAGCAT
>NW_017310105.1:13215-14445 GCF_000935625.1 Nanorana parkeri
CCCGCGCCGGATCTGCCAGCAACGCGCGCAGTGGAATGAAGTCTTCACAACCGAGATGTCAGGGAGGGGGAAGGAGGGGTGGGGGGGGCAGAGCCAATCAACAGACTATTTCTGTCATTCACCAAAGCGGAGCGATTGCACCTGAATGATTTCTTTGCATTGCGTCTCCTGAAGTCAGTTGACGTTGATATGAAAATTGGATTTTTTTGGGAGTTTCGGCGCCAGAAATTCTTTAATGCAAATTTTCAGCATTATGATACCGCGAGCTGTAGCTCCCTATATACTGAGCCTAGGGTGACGGGAGGACGCTAGTTTGTGTCCTCCCGTTACCCTAAGGAGAACTATGGGGAAAAGCCCTGACCCCATAGTTCTCCTTTAAAGCTGAAGTGTAATGTATGCATATAATACCCCCTCCCCTCCCCAATCCACATACAAATACATATATAATCAAATCATTTTGTTTTCCAGAAATACTTCTTTGGGACCCAGTGACGTCATCACTGGGTCTGTCTGCTGGTCTGTGCTCTGACTTTGGTGGGAGCTCCTGTCCTGTACATGTCACAGCAGCCTGCCTCGGGTATTCTTTCAAGCAGAGGCGTCCCGAGGCGGGGTGACACCCGGTGCGGGTACCGGGTGACACCCACGTAATGACATCATCGCGTACGCGCGTGACGTCGTGCGTGGTACCACTGTTACCTCCCGGCGGCCATCTTGATGATGGACACAGTCAGAGAGAGGAGGGGACGTCCCCCGGCGGGATAAGATATGCCACTGGGTCCCCTCCTCTCTCCAGCAACTGTCGGGCTCTCAGTCCTTGACCGAGTGCCCAACTTTTCAGAGGGGGGTTTTGACAACAAAATTACTGTCAGTCATTTTGGTGTCACCCCTCCAATGGAAAACAAAAAGGAATACGTCACCAGCACTCCAACAACGATAATAACAGCAATTAGGTGCTCATTTATTTATTGACAGATGCTGTCTCTCATTGGCAAGCGCTTTCGGGGGCCACACAGGGTCCCCTTCGTCAGGCTCAGAGATGACCCCTCCAATGGTGTCACCTGGGTGCAGGCCACACCCCCACCCCGCACCCCCTTGTGACGACACTGCTTTCAAGAGTGTTATGTGAAAGAAGACATCCCTGGCCAGGGCAGCCATCAGGGGGGGTACGGCCGATACTCATGTAAGGGGCCCGGGCAGCCTGGGGGGCCCGCCCGGGACCCTTACATGAGT
>NW_017310105.1:14562-16327 GCF_000935625.1 Nanorana parkeri
CAGCCGTGTAAGGGGCCCCAAAATTTCTGAAGGCTGCCCTGTCCCCGGCATCCCGTTAGATGTATATCACTGCAGGCCACATCTGCAGATTTTTATCTGTACAATCTGCTGATCAGTTGCTTGATTACACTCCAATAGAGGGATCAGCAGATTGCACAGCTAAAGTCTGCACCAACCAGTGGCCAGCAGGGACGCACGTCTAAAGGGATGCAGAGAACGTCTCTTTAAGCTTAGGAACAAAATGATTGGTTGAGAAAGCTAATAGCTGAGAGAGGTGGCCCAATGACAGTGTGGATCAGGAGGAGAGGGGTTGATGATGATTGAAGTCATTGAGAAAGGAAATGAAGGGAAGAAAGGTACGGCTGAAGTTCAGCTTTAAAGTTTAACTTTGGAATGGAGAAAATAATATAATATTATTTAAAGTCAGGACAGAAGTGTTTGTGACGAACCTGCTCTGGTGAGCAGTGGCATCACAAGGGGGGTGTGGCCCGCAACCGCGTGACACCATTGCAGGGGTGACACCAAAATGACTGACAGTCATTTTGATGTCACCCCCTATGAAAAGTTGGGCACCCGGTCATGGACAGAGAGCCCGACAGTTTCAGGAGGGAGGAGGGGACCCGGCGGCATACCTCATCCCACCGGGTGAACGTCCCCTCCTCTCTCTGCCGGCGTCCATCACCAAGATGGCCACCGGCAGGCGTCAATAAGATGGCAGCGCATGCGCGATTACGTCACGGTGGGGCGTCATCCGGTCTACACTCTGGATGACAGCGGGCCTCGGGACGCCCCTGCTGGTGAGTAGCAGCCATGAAATGCGTTCTATGATGCTATAATGTCCCTCTAATTATTAGATACATCACGTGTCTACCATGGGCATAAGAGCTCTCTGATTGGCTGCTCCCTGCACAAAACCCCCCAATTCCGGACGCCTCTCCAACATCGGCATTTCAGGAACTTTTTTTGGTACATCTCTTAAAGGAGAACTATGGGGGGGGGGGGGGGACCTAGGGTGACGGGAGGACGCTAGTTTGTGTCCTCCCGTTACCCTAAGGAGAACTATGGGGAAAAGCACCCATCCCATAGTTCTCCTTTAAGGTGGAATAACTGATTGATATTTTATTACTGGATTATGTCTCTTTGTTTCATTTCATTTCCACATTGACATCGCAGCGTTACAAGCGAACCAATCACAGACTGGAGAGAAATCAGTTGGGGAAGTCTGGGAAAGTGTGGCGACAAATCGATTATTTCTCCATAGTGTGATACTTGTCCTGCAGATTCCTAACTCCACCACTAGAGGACGCCAGAGGTGCTGACGTCACAGCGCTCTACAGTGCAACCGCGCGCACACTCTGCACATAATATGAGGTGTTAGAAAAAGTCATTTTTATTAAATCTTCACATTTTTCTGTTTCATATTTTCATGAGAGAGAGAGAGAGAGAGAGAGAGAGAGAGATATGAGGGAGAGAGAGAGATATGAGGGAGAGAGAGAGGGAGAGGAAGAGAGAGAGGGAGAGGTATGAGGGAGAGATAATGTCAATGGACTTACCTATTCCCCCCATACCATTCTTTACCCCTAATAATGACCAACTACTACTCCCCCCCCCATCCCATATAACCTCCCCATATGCTTTTGCAATGCTAAAATGTATTTGGTCGTGCTAATTAAGCTTATTTGAATTGAATTGAGAGAGAGAGAGAGATTATCTTACCTGCCAAAAGATTTGTATTTCTGGCCATCCCGTGCTGAGATTTACACAG
>NW_017310105.1:17008-22549 GCF_000935625.1 Nanorana parkeri
AGGAGAGAGAGCGAGAGGAAGAGAGAGAGAGAGAGAGAGAGGGGGAGAGAGAGACAGAGAGAGGGAGAGAGAGAGAGAGAGAGAAGAGAGAGATAGAGAGAGAGAGAGAGAGAGATGAGAGGAAGAGAGAGAGAGATTTTAATTTTTTCACATTTTTAAAAATATTTTATTTTTATGTATTTTTTTTATAAACTTTTAAATTTTTTTTATATTTATTTGTATTTATGAATTCATTTTCTATTAACAGGGACTGAGCATTGTCACCCCCATAACGGAAGTGTCTGAACAAGGACTATCGTGGCTGGATCATCAGGGTATATCTTTAGAACAGCTGCAGATGTAACGATCTTAGAAATTACTTTTGAAAATAAATGGCACGAAGCTCAGGGGTGTATTTATAAACCACCCACGGAACCAATGGCCCACGTGAAGTTACATGAACATTTGTTCTGTGCTGATGGAGGCAAAAGCAAAATGTTATATGAATATTTTCTTTTCTGGTCAAAATGAATATCTGGAAAATACCTCATTATGGCCACCAGATGGAGCTGAGGAGCATAGAAGATAAATAAATCTTTCCTGAGCTCCCCAGCTCCATCTAGTGGCCATAATGAGGTATTTTCCGGATGGTACATTTGATGATGAGCATTTAAAGGAGAACTATGGGGTTAGGGCTTTTCCCCATAGTTCTCCTTAGGGTAACGGGAGCACACAAACTAGCGTCCTCCCGTCACCCTAGGCTCAGTATATAGGGAGCTGTAGCTCGCGGTATACGGAGACGCCGCAGCTGAAGCGGATCCCGACAAGAGCGAACGCCGGTATGTGTTCGCTCACCTCCCGATCTACTGAGCCGACCTGTGACAGTCTCATTGTCTAAAACTATGAGGTGAGTGAAAATCACCCCCCCCTTCCCCCTCATAGTTCGCGCCGACGTGTCACAAAGAAGCTGCCACACATCGGCTCAATAGATCGGTCGCTCGCTCACTTCTCGATCGTCTCCCTGCAGAGAGCCGTGACTGTCGCTCACAGCTCCCTGCAGGGGTTCCCCGCTCCGATCCTCCAGCGCTGACTGGCGGAATGGACGGGGTGGGGGCGGGGACAGCTGGCTCTGCCTCTACATAGTCAGAGCCAGCTGTCACTAACGCAGCTGGGCGGATCTCGACTGTATTGTCGGGATCCGCTCCGGCTGCGGCGTCTCAGTATACCGCGAGCTGTAGCTCCCTATATACTGAGCCTAGGGTGACGGGAGGACGCTAGTTTGTGTCCCCCCGTGACCCTAAGGGCCTGACCGGCTCCGTACGCTGCTGCACTCAAAATGCATCCCAATGTATCCCTATGTGTTTTATGGGCTCCAGTTCTCACGTGCGCAGTCCGTTCAGCTTACGACAGAAAAAATACCGCCTGTCACATTTTGTCAGGTCCGGAAACGGTCCGGAAACGCACGAACGCGCACAAAACGCAACGAAAACGGAACGGAAACGCAACGCAATGCAGCTAAGGGGGAAAAAAAGAAAAAATTGTATTGTTGCTCCACTTATTATGATGTCATCAACGTTGACAAAAAATTAACTGTCAGCATCCGGACCGAAAACGCATCAAAAACGCGTCAAAAACGCACTGCATTAGCAGCTCCACGTCTGCTGATAAGCACCTGATCAGGACCTGATCAGGACCTGATCTCATGTGAACAGGCCCTTAGGTCTCGTTCACACCTAGGCGTATTGCATATGCGCGTCTGTCGCGCGACCGTCACACGTTTTTTTTACCGCGATTCGCTGTAAAAAAGTCGCGTTTCCGAAGGCTTCTTGGCTGTATCCCAATGGAAACGCGCAACAAAACGGCCCAAAGTAGTACCCGTACCTTTTCAGGCGCGGGCTGTTTTGTAGCGCGTTAGGGACGGGCGGAAATACGCCGAGTTGGGAACGAGACCCATTGAATACAATGGGATTTACATTTTTGAGCGTTTTGTAGAGCGTTCGTCGAGCGTAGAACGCGCTACAAAACGTTCAGGTGTGAACGAGGGCTTATCTTAAATGTTTCATGGATGGAGAAGAAGGGGGGACGGGACCCCCGAAAGCTCGGCCTTCAGCCTGAACCTTTTAGTGAAAATATATAAAAGTATCACAGTCATCACTTCACCTTGAGGAGGATTCCACCAACACGCTGCAGCCGCTTCTCATTTTACACTTTGCTGAGTGGGGGCGGGGCAGATATCACGGAGAGTCGAAGGTAATCTGGCGGTGATCCGCGTGCCTGGAATACATTATATCTGGAAGGTATTATCAGAGCGGCGGGAGAGCCGAGAGAAATTAATAATTGACATATGACAGAAACTTGGATCTTCCTTCTCCGGAGCTCTGCATCCCTCATCTCACCCGCTTAACCCATTCGTCCCCGCAACCGCGTTCCACTGCACACCGCCATCACACGAGCGAGCGAAACGACGCAGAGTTCAGGATCGTCCTCGACGAATGTTACTAATGTCACATAATATAAAACTTCATCTACCAAATAATATACATTGTATCCGCTCAGAGAGAGCGGTGATGTCACTCCTGTATAATATACACTATATTACCAGAAGTATTGGGACGCCTGCGGCCTTTACGCGCACATGAACTTTAATGGCCCCCTAGGCTTAGTCCGTAGGGTTCGGTATTGGGTTGGCTCCGCCCTTTGCCGCTATAACAGCTCCGCCTCTTCTGGGAAGGCGTCCACAAGGTTTAGGAGTATTATATCTGGAGAGTGGTGATGTCACTCCTGTATGATATAATAATTAAACATTTAATAAGAGTCACATGATACATGTTGCTGTCTGATCGTCATGGGGAGAGCGGCGGCGCTTCAATGGCGGTTTTGTCTCTGCGTCCGTGTGCAGTCCGTAGGAATAATTCAGCGCGTTGAGTCCTCGTTGTGTTTCCTGAAATGTATTCTAATATATTCCATTTCCTCTAATGTCCTCCTGTGTGGGAGTTCTGCAAAAAAAAACGACTTTGTCTTCATCTCCGAGGTGCGAGATGATACCTGCGGATCTGGAGGACGCGAGCAGAGATAACCCCGCCCTGGTCAGAAAATGTCACCTATGTCTCTCTATTAAACAAAACATAATAGATACATTATATATATATTTAAATACACAGATCGGCCACAACATTATGACCCCCCCCCAACATTGAGTAGGTCCCCCTTCTCCTGACCCGTCCAGGCATGGACTGCACTAGACCTCTGAAGGTGTGCTGTGGCACCGAGCCGTCAGCAGCAGATCCTTTAAGTCCTGTCAGTTGTGAGGTGATCGGCCTCCATGGATCCGACTTGTTTTTCCAGAACATCCCACAGATGATCGATTGGATGGAGATCTGGAGAATTTGGAGGCGGAGTCATCACCTCACACCATTTTTTGCAGTGTGGCCGGGCGCATTATCCTGCTGAGAGAGGTCACTGCCATCAGGGAGTACCGTGTCCATGAAGGGGGGGACTTGGTCAGTGACAATGTTTAGGTCGGTGTCAGAGTGACATCCACATGAATGGCCGGACCCAACGTTTCCCAGCAGAACATCGCCCATCACACTGCCCCTCCCCCGGCTTGTCTTCTTCCCATAGTACATCCTGGTGCCATCTCTTCCCCAGGTAAGTGACACACACACACCCGGCCATCCACATGATGTACATCAGACCCGGCCACCTTCTTCCATCGCTCCGTGCTCCAGTTCTGATGCTCACGTGCCCCTTGTTGGTACTGTTGGTGGTGGACACGGGTCAGCATGCGCACCCTGACCGGTCTGTAACGATGGTCCGAACACACCTGAGTTCTGTTCGAGTTTGAACTTTAGAACATGGAAAAAGTTTGAACTCGAACTTCGAATTCAATGAAAGTCTAAGGGCCCACAACTCTGAAAATCGAATATCCCCTTTTTGAAGGCTTATATGCAAGTTATTGGCCATAAAAAGGGTATGGGGCCCTTAAGGTCTGTTAGGAATTTTAAGGAGGAACCCCACACCCACAAATGGGGACATGTATGGGGGTCCGGGTACTGCCCTGGGGGACATGTATGGGGGTCCGGGTACTGCCCTGGGGGACATGTATGGGGGTCCGGGTACTGCCCTGGGGGACATGAAGGTGAATTTGCAGCAGAAGTCAGTTTTATTATCTGTTTTGGTGCTTTTCATTTTGATCCGGAGCTCTGCTTTAAGACCCGGGGGGAGGAGCTAAGTGTTAAAGTGAAACTCCGCCCATTGCTTTTAGTTATGGATGGAGTCAGTGTGAAGGGGTTGAACCTCTGGAAGGATTCTATAGCGGGGTATGTCTATACTGGTAACCTGGCAGGGGTTGTAGTCCTCCCTCACTCCGCAGCAGGGGTGAGCAACTCCAGCTATACTTTAACTACAAATCCCATCATGCCTCTGCTTGTGGGAGTCATGCCTGTCGCTGTCAGTCTTGCAATGCCTCATGGGACTTGTAGTTCCACAACAGATGGAGGGCCGCCCACCCCTGGCCTGCAGTGTGCGGAGGGGAAAGTGTTTGTGTGGATACATTGTATCATTTATAGCTCCTGCGCTCCAATCGAGGAGAGATGACACAGGTCATGTGGTCATATTGTGGGTGTGTCTAATTTTCGGGGTGTCTGTGGTCCGGGCCCATGGCTATGTGACAGGTGCTCTTTAAAGGGTAACACCAGCTATGGACAGAAGTGGATCTGTAGAGTCCCGTCCTGCACACTCCGTGCCACTGCCCCTCCTCCTAGTTGATCTTCCTGACAGCCCCCTCCCTCTGCAAGCCTGATTTCAGATTTCACCTGGTGTGTGGCGACTGCTGCAGCTCTGCAGTGGATTGAAGTGAAACATTCTGAACATTTCAAAGATTCAGAGCAAACCTAACATCGTCATTGTTACTCAGCTCGGCCCCCTCTGTGCACCCCACTGATCTAGTGTCACATTCTCCCTAGGGTCTAAAATTCACCATCTTCATAGCTAAGCCTCACCCACTACCATTCCCCTGTCCAATGAGAGGGCCTGAGCACACAGAACCCCCTTCATGACATTGCACGGGACCCCTTAGTCCTCCCTGCAATAGGATAACATTATCTAGGTGACAGGTTCACTTTAAGAAGTGTGGCACAGCCCCGCCCACAGGCTTCTCAATTGGGCACGTGTCAGCTAGTGGGAGTGGCTAGAGGCGGGACCAGTGCCATTGCTGACCTGTGCTAAATTGAGTGGGCGGAACTATGGGCGGGGTAGCAGGCGGTGGCAGACGGTAAAAGTTCTACGGGGCAGCGAAGGGGTGAATGGGAGGGACAAAGTCAGCGGGAAGAGGCGTGGCCTTGTTGGGCGTGTCGGTAGTGCTATACAGAAAGAACACTGAGGTGAGGACTGTGGGTGGGACGGAGGTGTGACTGTCGTGAATATGGGCGTGGTCGGGCTCTCGGGGATCAGGCAGCGTGGTCGCAGTGCGCAGGCGCAGCCAGACGTGGCAGCCGGTGATGGCGGCTCCCGGAGCGATGAGGCTGCTGCTACTTGTGCTGGTGAGTGTTATATGGACGGCAC
>NW_017310105.1:22655-23938 GCF_000935625.1 Nanorana parkeri
AGCCATACTGATCACTGTCCCCTCTATACTGTGATTTTCCCTGTATACAGAGCACACAGTATAATGATCCCCCCCCTGTATAGGAATGTACGCTCCGCGGTGTGCTGACTGCGCTGCCTTTCCCGGCATCCCGTCCATCCTGTCCTCCTGCTCTGCCCCGTCTATTCTGTCCTGCTCCGCCCCTGTCTGCCCAGTCCATCCTGTCCTCCTGCTCCGCCCTGGGAATGTGGCCGCGCTGCTTTTCCTCTTCATTTGCTAACAAGGAAATCCTGTCTGTGTGCGGCGCTCAGGACACATGGAGTGTGTAGAGGACCGCACTCCCCTGACCGGCCCGCCGCCTGTGCGGTCATTGCAGGAAGATGGGGGAAGGAGGCCTGTGATTGGAGGATTGCTGCCCTCGCACGGCTCCTCATTCATCGCGCTGAGCGATGATTCACATTGGGAAGTGAATGTGCTGTACACCCTCCGTAGTGACCGCTATCCCATAATACCAGATCTCCCAGAATCCCCCGGGGCCGTGCTGTGTGCAGGAGGTGAGCGCCGTGTCATAGAGCTCCTCCCACTGGCTCCGCCCACTCCCCCCCCAGGGAAAGAGATACAAATGTAACATTGTGGCAGCTGCTGAATATATTCAATGGATACAAAATCCCCATTGTGACTCCGCCCCCTACAATAGGGAGATCAACGTAGAATGTGACTCCGCCCCCCTGCAATAGGGAGATCAATGCAGGCTGCGACTCTGCCCCCCTGCAATAGGGAGATCAATGCAGAATGTGACTCCGCCCCCCTGCAATAGGGAGATCAATGCAGGCTGCGACTCTGCCCCCCTGCAATAGGGAGATCAATGCAGAATGTGACTCCGCCCCCCTGCAATAGGGAGATCAATGCAGACTGCGACTCCGCCCCTCCCACAATGGTGAGATCTCCCCCCAATAGATTGTGTCTACTCTCTGGACTGAGATGCCGGCTCAGAGATGACACAATCCCGGTGTCTGTGCAGTTCTTGGCTGTGTTCACAAATGCCTGACACAGATCTGCAATCTCAGCTGCGGTCAGGTCCTGTTGCTGTGATTTGTGGTATTTACATGCTTCGGTGTCCCCGCCGGTGATGTGGAACGTTCTCTATGTTGTGTGCTGAGCTGATCTCCCGCCAGGAATACAGATATTGGGGTGACGGGCCCCCCGTCTGTTGTCTCCGGGCCTACATGTCTAGTCTCTGGGCCCCTCCCCCTCTGATTGTTGTTGGTCATGTGTTGGAAGTCTCCGGTTCCCCCACCAGACTT
>NW_017310105.1:23961-27896 GCF_000935625.1 Nanorana parkeri
TTCTGTGCCCAACCGGCTGCACATACTCATCCACACTCCGCTCAGTGATTTTGAGGCCCCGCCCCCTCCCCCCATGTGACAGCACGGAGTGCCTAAGCAGCCAATTGTTGAGCAGCTAGCCCTGTCACATGGGAGGGGGGTGGGGAGCTGCTGCCCGTACCTGGAAGTTCCAGTCGTTGCCCCGGGTAGGTTAATATGCGCAATGGCCGCCACGAAAGGGAGCTGCCTGCCATCCAGCTGCTGTGGAACTACAAGTCCCACGAGGCATTGCAAGACGCAGCCACAGGCATGACTCCCAGCGGCATTGTGGGATTTGTAGTTCCGGGCACAGCTGGAGTGCATTTTATAACTCATTGTAATGACCTGAAATTGAATTTGCGCACACACACACCAGCTGCAATTTGATGTCAGGCATACAGTGAGGCAAAGTGATGCAGGAAGAACGCAGTACTCCAGGCCACAGTGCAGAGTGGGGGTAGTAGTTCCTTTTTTATATCCGGGTGCAGCATCCTCTTCCTTGGCTGCTCTTTGATCCAGGGCCAGCGGCGCTCCTTTCACCCGGCGTGAATGCCGCGCAGTGCGGAACGCCCGCAGAGCAAATATTGATTTTTTTGGGTTGCGTCCGGCGAGCCATCAAAGAGGAACCGGTCCGTCTGGCCAGATGTCACCTCCTGGCCCCCTGAGGCTCAAACTGGAGAACCTGCTAAGGGCCCCGGGGGCCCTCGTGTGTGTTTTATGACCTCACTTTACCTGATGCTCTCCTTTTTTTTTTTTAAAGAGAACCTGTCAGAGGAGATCTTCAGGTTACAGATCATTCACTGGTCATGTGACTCATTAGGGGCCGGTTTGGTTACATTGTATGCGATCGTCGCATTCCGAGGATCTGTCAATAGATTTGTCTCTCAGGGGTAGGCAACCTGGGATGTGGTGGAACTACAACTCCCATCAATCCTCTGCCTCTGGAAGTCATGCCCTGTGGCTGCCAGTCTTGCAATGCCTCATGAGACTTGTAGTTCCACAACAACGGGTTGCTCGCCCCTGTTGTATCCTGCAGGCGGCCCGGACTTTGCCCCGCGCCTGGTCACGCCCTGGATTGTATCCTCGTACAGAGGAAGGAATGACTGAGCCGAACTTTCACCTCTCCCGGCGTTCGGGTCCTGTGTGGAGACGCAGGGGGCGGAGTCTATGCCTGATATCAGTCACCCTGCACAAAGAGAGAGAGCAGCAGTGAGCGGTCTTTATTACAGGAGGGGGCGGAGACAAGACCAGTCACCCTGCACAAGGAGAGAGAGCAGCAGTGAGTGGTCTTTATTACAGGAAGTCCCCCCTCAGTGTAGAGTTCTGAGCTGAGCGTTTCCGGTGGGCACTGCGGAGGGACTTACCCTGAAGTATTTGTTGTTAAGATGCTCCAGGGGCTGAGAAAACAAATTATTAAAAATAGCCATTTGCTAGGAAAAGAAAGGGTCTGAGGAAGGGGGAGGGGTCACAACACTGTTATCGATGCATAATGAGTCCCAGTGAAGCGAAGCCGGGACCCCGACGCTGTAAGTACAATATTTGGCGGGAGATTTATGACTTTAGTGTTTCTAATACAGAAGTATCGCCTCGTACTTTGTTTGCTCTTGGCTGGGTTGGGGCCCCTGTCGGTGATTTGTATTTCCCTTTTTGCTCCCCCCCGGGGTCACCGATAAGCCGCCGTTCTCCATTCCTGTACAGTCCCGGATGTCGCGTCCTCGTGGCCGATCGTTTGCCGGCGTTGTTCTGTATTATTCGTGTTTCACTTTCATCTCCTGACATGTTTTTGTTGCCGTTTATTGTCAGTAAATATTAATGAGATGTACAATCCGCTCCTCGTGTGCTGAGGGCCCCTTCATTCATGTGGGGGGGAGGGCGGGCACTTACCGGGCACTGCGTTCAGCCGGGTGGGAGGGGTGGGACACCCGGGCACTGCGTTCAGCCGGGTGGGAGGGGTGGGACACCCGGGCACTGCGTTCAGCCGGGTGGGAGGGGTGGGACACCCGGGCACTGCGTTCAGCCGGGTGGGAGGGGTGGGACACCCGGGCACTGCGTTCAGCCGGGTGGGAGGGGTGGGACACCCGGGCACTGCGTTCAGCCGGGTGGGAGGGGTGGGACACCCGGGCACTGCGTTCAGCCGGGTGGGAGGGGTGGGACACCCGGGCACTGCGTTCAGCCGGGTGGGAGGGGTGGGACACCCGGGCACTGCGTTCAGCCGGGTGGGAGGGGTGGGACACCCGGGCACTGCGTTCAGCCGGGTGGGAGGGGTGGGACACCCGGGCACTGCGTTCAGCCGGGTGGGAGGGGTGGGACACCCGGGCACTGCGTTCAGCCGGGTGGGAGGGGTGGGACACCCGGGCACTGCGTTCAGCCGGGTGGGAGGGGTGGGACACCCGGGCACTGCGTTCAGCCGGGTGGGAGGGGTGGGACACCCGGGCACTGCGTTCAGCCGGGTGGGAGGGGTGGGACACCCGGGCACTGCGTTCAGCCGGGTGGGAGGGGTGGGACACCCGGGCACTGCGTTCAGCCGGGTGGGACACCCGGGCACTGCGTTCAGCCGGGTGGGAGGGGTTCAAACCCAATGAGAGAAATCTGCATTTGCCTGGAAAGAACACTCCCAGAAGGATGAAGAATGTACACAATGTATCCATAGTGATCGGCTGTCAGAGTGGAATTGTTACTTTGATTCCGAACAATCATAATGATTCTATAATAGAAATCTTCTGTCGGGTTGTCTGAAGTCTGTTTAGAAGACGCGGCTTCTTCCTCGCGGCCCGCGATCTCATGGGACAGGAAGGAAGTTCTGCATGGAGGGAGACCGTCAGTCAAACGTCTTTTCTCTTCATAAGCATGAAACTTTCGGGGATTCCGGGTCACATGTTGCAGCTACTTTTATTTGAACCCTTTACTTGCTCAGCAGATGACTTTTATATTACAAATAATATGCTGCACTGCACACGCCGGACTCCTCCTGACCCGAGATCTCGCCACACACGCCGGACTCCTCCTGACCCGAGATCTCGCCGCACACACGCAGGACTCCTCCTGACCCGAGATCTCGCCGCACACACGCAGGACTCCTCCTGACCCGAGATCTCGCCGCACAAACGGCGTCTTCATAACAACCAGACCTGTGACATGATCTCTGCTCGGCAACAGAACTCCAATCAGACGATCCGACAGAAGATTTTTATTAAAGAAGCGTCGTGATTGTTGTGGATCAAAGTAACGCGCGCTTCCACCCTGACGGGGAACTTATCATTGTTTATCTTCTGTTCCCTCCTGGAGAGCGCCGTCGTCTCTTATTTGAGTTGGAGAGATGGTAACCCCGGATACTTCATACAGTGAGGTCAGTAGGATGGCAACTCCAGGTACTTCCTACAGGACAGTTGGAGGGATGGGAACTTTTTATACATTAAAGTCTGAGGTTTGGGAGCCCCAGGCACTACATATGGTGAGGTCAGAGGGACAGGAATCCCAGGGACTATTTGCTGTGAGTTTGGAGGGACAGAAACCCTGGACACCTCCTATGGTGAGGTCAATGGGATGGGATCCTCGGGCTCTTCGTCTGGTGAGGTCAATGGGATGGGATCCTGGGCACTTTGGATGGTGAGGTCAATGGGATGGTATCTAACATCACACAGTCTAACATCGGTAGTTTGTAAAATGCTAGAGGGCATAATAAAGGATTATCTGGTAGAATTTGTTCAGGAAAACGGGATAGTTAATGACAATCAGCACGGGTTCAGGAAAGACCGTTCCTGCCTGACTAACCTGCTAACTTTTTATGAGGGGGTGAGTAGAGATATGGACGGAGGTAAGCCGGTGGATGTGGTATATCTGGATTTCTCAAAGGCTTTTGATACGGTACCACACAAACGCTTGCTACACAAGCTGAGGGCTATGGGCATAGATGAGGT
>NW_017310105.1:27965-28390 GCF_000935625.1 Nanorana parkeri
ATCATCGGGCACTTTGGATGGTGAGGTCAATGGGATGGGATCATCGGGCACTTTGGATGGTGAGGTCAATGGGATGGGATCATCGGGCACTTTGGATGGTGAGGTCAATGGGATGGGATCATCGGGCACTTTGGATGGTGAGGTCAATGGGACGGGTTTTCTGGGCACTTCGTATGATGTCAGAGGGATGGGAATTCCGGTGCCTTTTCCCGCGGGTTGTCTCCGAGCTGAAGAGTCTGAAAATGATTCCTGTCTGCAGATTTCAGTACGAGTGTCCCCCGTTCTGTCTTTCAGATTGTCCTCCCGCTCTGCCATGCCGCATTTAAACTCTCTCCGCTCATCGAGAAGATCAGCGACCACAAAGACTTCAAGAAGCTTCTCCGAACCCGAAATAATGTGCTGGTTCTGTATTCCCAGTCAGGTGA
>NW_017310105.1:28429-29188 GCF_000935625.1 Nanorana parkeri
GTGGGCCCCGGAGCTCTTAATGGGTGCTGAGATTGGAGAGGTAAATGTCACACTTCAGTCACATGGTGCCGCTGAACTGATTCTTTATACTGGAGCCAGAATCGCTTTAAAGGGAACCTGTCAGAATATAAATATGGACGTCACCCGTGATGATTCATGCAATGCATCCCACCCTGGGCCTGGGGGAGCTTCACCGCCACCAGATACGGCTTTGTATCGGCACGCGGCCTGCTTGTTGTCTTCCCTTTTTATGGTAGTTTTAGTTTTTACTCTGACAGGTCCTCTTTAGGAATGTCACTGCCCTATACTGTGGATACGTCTGACAATATGTATCTGTACCTTGCAGCTCAGGGAGCCGAGCGTCAGCTGAAACTACTATCAGACGTGGCCCAAGCCGTGAAAGGAATGGCCACGGTGTCGTGGATCGACTGCGGGTAAGTGATGAGGTTCCTGTGAGGTGCCGGACGGGGGGGTGGGCAGAGGACACCCAGACACATCCGAGTACTGAGAGCATAACCGGGAATTCCCCTAGTAATCCTCCAGGATGGGAGGTGTCATGTGACTGTGATGGAGGATTCCTGGAAGAGCTTAGAGATACCAGCGCACATTTCCCTCAGTCATCCTCCCGGGGGGTCACATGGAACCTGCTGTCATGGAGGATCCTGGAGCAGCTACAAGATACTAGCTGACCATTTCCTCATATTCCTGGGTAGCCAGATGATGAGTGTAGGTGGGGAACAGGGGGGGGGAGTGGAAGAT
>NW_017310105.1:29225-30253 GCF_000935625.1 Nanorana parkeri
CACAGCTCGCGGCTCCGGCGCCCGACTCGGCGTCGTGAATTTACCGCCCCGTCGTTATGGTAATGTCATCGCCTGCGTCGTGGGCCACTTAGAACAAACCCCAGAGAAGCGGCGTTTTATCTCGGCGCGGTGAAGACTTCGCTGAGCTCCGATGACTTTAATCTCTCTAATCAGTTTGGGAATTAAAATTTTAGGGCCGCTCTCTGGGCCGGCGCTGGCGCCGCGAATAATAAACTGACCCGCGGGATCGTATTTCATGGCGGTATAACCGTCGTCTGCGCGGACGAGAGAGCGCCGGTCGTAGAATCCGAGCCGCCATCCGCGCTGGGGAAGCCAGAGCCGTGTAAAGGGAGACTCCGCTTTGATCAGTCGGACGCCATCGGTGGGCCGCGGACTCACTTTAGATACATTGTAACACTTCACATTCCCAGAATTCCGGACAAATGACAATCGTCTCTTTCATAAAACGATCATTAAATATATTCTAAATGTTACAAACGCCTTACTGGGACCTGATTGGAGTTTGTTTTTCCCCCCCCTGAGAGAGGGAGGAGCTATACATGGGGCCAATCAGGTGAGCTGCATTCACATGCGCTGAGAGAAAAGAGAAATGAGCTCATCAGTCTGCTGCTGCTTCTCCTTTCACTGTCCAATCACAGGCTGTGGGCGGGGCAAGACCTGTTAGTGTTGCTTAATTTCAATGGTGAAAAAATCAGGTCTTGTGCCTAGCCAGACAGGACTGCGCTGTGTAGCAGATCTGTGCACATCTCGGGAATGGATGGACAGGAATACAAATTGCAGGTAAATCAGATTATTAGAGTTCAGCTTTATACTGGGTCGGGGGCCAAAAAGTGTTGTGCACCTAAAATGTGTGACCGGCCCAAAGCTGAAGGTGGACCCCGGGAAGAAGACCAACAGCCTGGAGCTCCTGCACTACAAGTGAGGGCAGAGTATGATGGGTCAGCCGATGGTGATTGGCATTCCAGGTTCATGTATAAAAGGGAAGAGAAGGTTCCTCGGGGGCGGAG
>NW_017310105.1:31173-31520 GCF_000935625.1 Nanorana parkeri
GGACCGGAGCCGAGCTTTTACCATGTGGCGGGAGATGTGAGGCTGCCATCGCCTCCTCGGCTGTCACTCGGATATAAGGGGGAGGAGTTAAGGGAGAACCCCCGGGAAAGGATTTTATTAACCCTTTACGTGGCTCTACCCCGCACTGCGAGGGAGGGAACAATCTGCAACAAACCTTCAGATGATATTGTAGCCGTGTGTGGCCGGCTTTAGACGTGTGCAGATTTATATACAATTTCTGGTATTGTGCTGCGTGTGGTCGGCTTCACTGTGACTTCTCTTCCAGGGACGGAACGTTCCACACAGAATACAACCGGCCCACATCCTACAAGGTAAATGCCCTCCAT
>NW_017310106.1:0-9842 GCF_000935625.1 Nanorana parkeri
GCCTCTAACTTCCTCTGTGACACAACAACAGAAATATAGTGCGCCCCTAACTTCCTCTTTGAGGCGACAACACCGTTCTGAATGCCTAGGCATGTGGTGTCAGCCCTACCTACCACATTTGTGTTGAATTAAAATGAACACAGACTTCCTCATCTCACCCACCCCCACTTAATCAGATTAGTGCCAGTAAGACAAGGCTGTAATAAGATGATGTGAGATGAGGGGGTTGGCTTTGGGCACCAAACGGTGTGTGGCTGAAAGTCCTGCTTGGCTTTCTACATCCTCTTGCTGCTGCAGGTTGGCAGTTGATAGCAGAATACAGAAGAATTGAACTCTCTCACTCCACATCTGCAGTCAGATACATTTTCAGCTGTCTAAGCTGCTGCAGATTCACAGACAATTATACAATAGAAGTGTCAGGAGGGTGAGCCGGGTGATGGTCTGAGTGACTCTATATGAAAACAATGGGGAGTTATACACACGCTGCAATAATCTCTGCCCCAGCAGTGGGTACCAGTCACCGAGCACGCTGCCATGCTCCTAATACATAATGTATCATTTCATTACAGAGTCTGAATCACATCTCCCGTCACTCCGGGTTTTATTAGTGGTACAAATGACGCTTTTGCTAAGAATGTTGAAACTTTACACGTTACACTTTATCTCCTCTCTTAAAGGGATAGTCCTCATTTTTGTATTAAATGTACATTTTTGTATTAATGGTGAAACTCCTGGTCTGCCACTTGGTGGATCGCTCCATCAGTATCCTGAGCAGCTACATCCAGCCAGTGCTTCGTTGACCTCTCACCTGCTGCCTGCTCTTGTTCCCAGTGGTCCCAGGAATGTAAACGTTTCCTGCAAAGGTCCTTAAATATGAAGATTCGGCTCGATGAGCCAGAGCTGGACTTGAGGAGCTGACTCTTCCACAGAGCTATCAGTTTAAGGACTCGTTCACATGGGCGCACACATCCATACGGCATGCACACCCATGCAGAGACCTGCTCCTGGGAGGGACAGTTGCTGTGTGTAATTGCGTGCAACCACCTGTACCTCCCTATGGGCACATGCATGGTGCATCCAAGTGCGGGCACTTGGACTCGCACGGATGTACATGTTTGGGTCTGCGTGCAGGGGCGTCCCGAGGCTGGGTGACACCCGGAGCGGTAACCGAGTGTCACCCCACCGAGACGTCACTGCGCATGCGCGTGACGTCATCGCGCACGCGCTACAGTATTCCGATACCTGCCGGCGGCCATCTTGGTGCTGGACGACGGCAGAGAGGGGAGGGTACAGTCACCCGGCGGGATAAGGTATGCCGCCGGGTCCCCCCCTCTCTCCTGATACTGTCGGGCGTTCGGTCCATGACCGAGCGCCCAACTTTTCAGAGGGGGGTGACACCAAAATGACTGAGTCATTTTGGTGTCACCCCTCCAATGGTGTCACCCGGGTGCGGGCCGCACCCACCTTGTGACGCCACTGTCTGCGTGTGCAGCCTATAGGCGTCAGCTCCTTTATTTGAATTGGAGCAACACAACACAATGTTACTGTGCATTGCGCTGCAGCGCATGCTCTTTCCATCATTGATGATGAACAGCACCCCAATATGCTAACACTTGAATGGCATAGGTGTGAATGGACCCTTAACCTGCCCTGGTTGCACCACCTCACATAACCCCTGCTATAGGCTGCTGCTGTGAAACAGTTAATAAACGCCAGACATTTCCTGTATTCCCGGGCGGGGGGGAGTGCGATTTCACCTCATTTGCATGACGCAGGAGGCTCCGAGGTGTTAATTCCCTCCTTTAGTCAGAGATATATTTATAAAGAGAGCCTCTGATAACCCGAGCCGGAGACTTTTCCATGTCGGGGGAACCTTCTTATTGATCACCGAGGGGGCCCGGCTGATAAAGATAGTGACAAGAATAGCGGTTACTTTTATTACACTTTCTTCCTTATTTTCTACACATTTTCACCCGTTCCTGTCTCACTATCTTCTGTACCGCCAAGAAAGGCACAAATTCATATGCTGAACCCCATCCCAGGTGCCACCTCGCTTTGGACTGATAGGTTCATCGCATGCAAAGACATGTAAGCTGCTCTCCAGGCTTCAATCCAGAATAAAAAAAACTTTATTGCCTAGGAGTCAATGAACAGGTTGTCTAGGCTCCTCCCGCTGACATGTTTCATTCTGCAGTACTGGTGGTGGTAGGGGTGCTGGTGCTTGGTGGTTGGCCAAACAATGTCACATACGAATTGGGACAGATCCCTCAGCTCAGTGAAGGCTCCAATTTATGATTTGGATGTTGCATAGAGCTTCTCCTCAATCACGCTGCAGTGGTAGGGTGACGGGATGGTGAGTAAAGCACCATGGCAAGAGCAAAGCACAGGTTGCCTATCCTCCTCCCTTTAAAGCATTTCAGTCTGCAGTAGCGCTTATTGGTAGGGGTGCTGGTGATTGTTGATTGGACAAGCACTGTCACATAGGAATTGGGACAGAGTCCTCAGTTCTGTGAAGGCTCCAATTCATAACTTGGATGTTCCATAGAGCTTCTCCATCACGCTGCAATGGTAGGGTGATGGGATGGTGAACCCCACGGCAAGAGCAAAGCACAGGTTGGCCTTGCCACCCCACATTTTTCACCCAGGCAGTTCTATGCAAAACTCTACTTTTGTGGAAAGCTTGAGCTTGCCCACCCCTCATCTACAGAGTCTTCTTCAAAGGTTGCACATGACAATGAAAGAACTGATTTGGAGGTGTGGGGTGGCAAGGCCAATCTCAATGTTTACAGGGAAAGTGTCGTCATGGGAAGATTTCCTCTCATCACCTTCCCACCTGCGCTTTATAGCTCATGTCCCATAGCTTGTAATCATAATTTACAGGACACTGCACTGGTCGGCGCACAACATGCCTGTATTGCTGTGGTCAGTCTTGCTGACACACCTCCCCATCCGCCCTGCTTGGCTTGATTGACAGCAGCTTCTAGCAAGAGCCTTGCTGTCAACATTCCAGGCAACGTATTTCCCCTCTACCGTACATGGTCCAAAGAGGTCCACCTTGAGGAAGGGATAGATGTGTACCCTTAAACATTTGGGTCACTGTACCTCATTGTTCACCTGTCTGCTATAATAAAGGGGTAGTTGTGTACCCTAGAATTTGACTTCCTTGTTCACCCGAAAGCTATGCTGTTGGTAAACGTTTCAGGGTACCAACTACCCCTTGAGTAGGAACCCTTAAGAAAGGCTTAGTTGGGCACCCTAAAACATTGGGTCATTGGACCTCACGGTTCACCTGACTGCTATGCTATTGGCAAATGTTTCAGGTACACAACTACCTTTCAGAAAGGGGAACTCCTTGAGAAACGAGTAGTCGTGCACCTCGAAACTTTGCTTTACCTGACCACTATGCTATTGGCAAAAATGTGGGGGTAAACTACCCCTTGAGATGGAAGCAGTTGCGCACCCCTAAAAGTTGGATCATTGGATCTCATGGTTCGCCATACTGTTATGCTACTGGTAAATGGCTGTGTGGTTCTCCATTTTTGGGGGTATACAACTTACCCTTGAGAAAAGTGAGCTCCTTGAGAAAAGAGTAGTTGTACATCCCTAAACGTTGGGTCATTGGACCACATGGTTCACCTGACTGCTATGTTATTGGTAAATGTTTCATGGTACACAACTAACTCTTGAGAAAGAGGACCTGCCTGAAAGAGGAGCAGTCGTACACCCTGAAATGTTGGGTCATTGGACCTCATGGCTCGTCTGACTGCTATGCTATTGGTAAATGTTTAATGGTACACAACTAAGCCTTGAGGAATGAGACCTGCTTGAGAAAGGAGTAGTTGTGCACCCCAAAATGTTGGGTCATTGGACCTCATGGTTCACCTGACCACTATGCTATTAGTAAACTGTTCGGGGTACAACTAACCCTTGAGAAAGGAGACCTCCCTGAGAAAAGAGTAGTCGTACACCCTGCAATGTTGGGTCATTGGACCTCATGGCTTGCCTGACTGCTATGCTATTGGTAAACATTTCAGAGTACGCAACTAACCCTTGAGAAAAGGGACCTTCCTGAGAAAGGTGTAGTTGTGCACCCCGAAACGTTGTGTCATTGGACCTCATGGCTCGCCTGTCTGCTATGCTATTGGTAAACATCTCAGAGTACGCAACTAACCCTTGAGAAAAGGGACCTTCCTGAGAAAGGTGTAGTTGTTCCCCCCCGAAACGTTGTGTCATTGGACCTCATGGTTCACCTGACTGCTATGCTATTGGTAAATGTTTCATGGTACACAACTAACCCTTGAGGAAGGAGACCTGCCTGAGAAAGTAGTAAGTTGTGCACCCCGAAACGTTGGGTTATTGGACCTCATCGTTCACCAGACTGAGAGAGGAATGATTCATACACCCTGAAACGTTGGGTCATTGGACCTCATGGCTCCCTTGACTGCTATACTATTAGTAAATGTTTCAGGGTACACAGCTTACCCTTGAGAAAAGGGACCTACCTGAGCAAGTAGTAGTTGTGCACCAGAAAACATTGGGTCATTGGACCTCATGGTTCACCTGTCTGCTATGCTATTGGCAAATGTTTCAGGGTACACAACTCACCCTTGAGAAAGAAGACCTCCTTGGCAAGGGAGTAGTCATGCACCCCAAAACGTTGGGTTATTGGACCTCATGCCTCGCCTGACTGCTATGCTATTAGTAAACAGCCATACGGTTCCATTTTACAATGGTCATGTGACATCCAGTATATACGCCAGAAATTTTTGCCATCTTTGCTCCTCTGACTTTGATATAAAGTTTTCATGATTGAATATTGGGTGTTCTCTGTGATAATGGGATCCCGTTCCCAGGGAGCGATTCTCCTCTCTGCTTCCTCCGCAGAGGCCGCTGACTCGGCTTAAATAAAAGATGATTCAATCAGAATTGGAATATCTTACTCCTTATTACCGAGACCGGCAGTAATTCCATGCCGAGCCGGATAATAATCGGAGTAGTGATAGCGTGTAAGCCTGCAGTCAGCTCTCCGTCACATTACAATCTTTCATTACAATCGTTAAAGTCGAAATGTCTTATAACTTCTGGTGATCCTATATATTTAAAGTTAAAGAGGAACTCCAGGCAAAGAGCCGGACTCACAGCCCCTCTATGGGAAATACTTCACCTGGCAGAATATTTGTCATTCTGTCCTGCCAGTCTTGTGATTCGCTTACAGCTGAGACATTGCATAGCCAGAAGGTCCGTTCGCGCAACTTCCTCTTTCATTTCCAACTGTTTGAGCCATGAAAGGACTGGATGTTGCTTCTTGTGGCCCCGAGGCAGTTCTGTGTCCTGAGGCTCCAGCATGGGTATTCCATTCTGGGTGTGCCCCATTGTCCTCTGTGTCCCCCACTCCTCCTATGGTGTTACTGGCCCCCCACTATTACGTCTATTAGTAGAAAGCCTCTTCTCTGCCCCTTTGTTTCGCTTTCTTATTTAATAGTGCAATGCGGATATCGTTCCTATGTTTCTGGAATCTTCGTTTAAAAGGGCCTGTTGTCATGCCTACATAGACAAAGGAACATGGACATTTAAGGATGTAAACACAAAACTCTGTGTTACAAGTAAAGAAGCCACGAATGGGATACCTATTGCCATTATGAGGGTGAGAAAAGGCATCGCCACAGGTTAGAGCATTGCAAACATTGCAATGATAGCACCGGAAACATCCAGTTTTATTGGAAAACACGAATTGTTCTTTGCTGTATTTAGGCCTGGGATCGGCCTGTACCAGTAGGTCCCTAAGCGTATTACTGCGATTATAGGCGTTAAGGGGTTTGTTTTTAACAACTGTAGTCAGATTCCTATCTGCTTGGAGAATATTTAAATACTTATTAGTCGCTTTACTCACTTTGTCTGAGGCAGCTGAGAAGGTTTGTATAAAAGGGGATTCTATCCTCTTTGTCCAGTGTGTTAGACCAGTGGCGTAACAACCGGGGGGCAGGGAGGGGCACTTGCCCCGGGCGCAGGACTGAGGGGGGGCGCCGTCACGACCCCCGCTAAACGAAGCCCCTGGCTCCCTCTCTCTGCCACATTCACCCGGCTGTCATCGGGCGGTCGCTCGCTCCTCCGAGGCCACTGCGAGCGGCCCTCTACAGTGCCTGATTGGAGGGCGCGTCTACTGAGTATCAACAGACCAGATGAGGAATATGTCATCTATGTACTTCTTTCTATGTTTTTTGGCGGGATTATGACATCATTGTGATGTCAGAGTGTGTGTTTATTGGTGTTTTATGCACCTGGAAGTGTAGGAGTGCCTACAATGGGCATGCGAGCATCAGAACTGGACGAGAGAGCAATGGAAGAAGGTGGCACGGTCTGAAGAATCATGTTTTCTTTTACATCATGTGGATGGCCGGGTGCGTGTCACTTACCTGGGTATTGCCTGATGGCAGTGGCCTCTTCCAGCAGGATAATGCTCCCTGCCAAATGGTTGAAGAATGGTTTGAGGAACACAACAATGAGTTTGAGGTGATGACTTGGCCTCCAAAGTCTCCAGATCTCAATCCAATCCATCATCTGTGGGATGTGCTGGAAAAACAAGTCCGACACATGGAGGCCGATCACCTCACAACTTACAGGACATAAAGGATCTGCTGCTGACAGCTTGGTGCCAGATACCACAGCACAACTCCAGAGGTCTAGTGAAGTCCATGCCTCAACGGGTCAGGGCTGTTTTGGGGGGGGCCTACTCAATATGAGGCAAGTGGTCCTGATTTTATGGCTGATCGGTGTCATTTTCTGCGTATGATGATGTAGGATCATCAGGTAGAATCCAACCAATCACAGCGCGGCATTGCTGCAAGCAGTGTGGATGTAAAGCCCCATCGCAGGAGAACAGCAGTCCGACACAGGGAGCACCATAGGCGTAAGTCAGAACCATGGGCATCACTGATAAACAAATGGCCAAGCACGGGCAGCATTACAGGTGAATATTAGGTGCAATTTGAAGTGACGGCATTATTACTAAATATCGAGACTTAAAGGGTTTCTAAACCCTCACGTTTTGTTTTTTCATATATATAAGGCCAGCAAGCAGTAGATATATGCAAAAGACAAAACAAAAACGCTTTACAAGAGGTTAAAACTTACTTGTATCTTCCTCGCGCGAAAATCTGAAAAATCCCGGACGGGCGCATGCGCAGTTCGGATTTTCGGCCGGGAGATGAGGAGAGACACAAGGTAAGTCTATGGACGGCGTGCACCCGCATGCAGACACCGTGGGACAGGAAGTGCCAGCAAGCTCAGAGGAGTCAGCGCTGGATCGAAAACGACAGGAAAGAAGAAGATCGGATTAAGAGACATCATGAAAGGTAGGGATGCACCGATACCGGTATTTTGTTACCGGGTACGAGAATCGATAATTTTTTTTCAGTACTCCCCGATACCAATTACCGAGTAACGGAAGTCCCATTCAGGAAGTGTAATGGCTCGCCACCTGGCTTCCTGATTAGCCGGGATGCCGGGCAGCGTGTAAAGACTCGCCACCCGGCTTCCCAATTAACAAGAAAGTCCCATCTTACCTTTGTATGTCCAGCCTGTCACCCCCGGGGCCTCTCCAGCCAGAACGCGGCATTCCTCCGGTACCCAGCCGGAGCCGGCCAATCAGGAAGTCGGGCGCAGTGTAATGAAGCGACGCCCTGCTTTCTGATTGGCCGGGAGGCCGGCTCCATGAACCCTCGTCAAGAGATGACGAGGGGGCATGGAGCCCGCCAATCAGAATGCCGGGCGCTGCGTCATTACACGGCGCTTGGCTTCCTGATTGGTCAGCTTCCCGTACCAATCAGGAAGCCAGGCAGCCGACCAGCGCATCATTACACGCTGCCCGGCTTCCTGATCGGCCGGGAAGTCGGCTCCATGCTCTCTCATCACAAGTGACGAGAGAGCATGGAGTCGCTTCGTGGCCAATCGGGAAACAGGGCAGCGTGTAATGACGCACTGGCCGGCTTCCTGATACAGGAAGTACTCATGCTAGGCATCGGAGCATTTGGGCGAGTACGCGCCCAAATACTGGGTATCGGCACCGATATCTATACTAGTATCGGTATCGGTGCATCCCTGGTTTAAAGGAGAACTATGTGGTGAGTGCTTTTCACTCACCTCATAGTTCTAGCCGACCTGGGACAATGAGACTGTCACAGGTCGGCTCAGTAGATCGGGAGGTGAGCGAACACATCCCGGCGTTCGCTCACTTCTCGATCCTGTCACGGCTCTCTGCCGTGACAGTGGAGGGGCTAGATCCCCCCCTCCCCGCTCCGATCCTCCAGCGCTGACTGGCGGAACGGACGGGGGAGGGGGCGGGTACAGCTGGCTCTGCCTCTAGATAGGCGGAGCCAGCTGTCACTCACGCAGCTGGGCGCATTCAGACATAATAGTCGGGATCCGCTTCAGCTGCGGCGTCTCAGTATACCACGAGCTGTAGCTCCCTATATACTGAGCTTTGGTTGACGGGAGGACGCTAGTTTGTGCCCTCCCATTACCACACTGAGCGACATGAAAATCGTGCAACTTTTTCCTATTGGGCTGTATGCAATTGTTGTGAAATTTTACTAGGATGTGTTTTTAGTGTATTGTAATGTTTTGTCATTAGTCTCTCAGTGTCTCGGTAAATAGACACTGGGGGATTAATCCATTGGAGGAGATTTCTTATGCGTGGCGGAGCAGTGTCTTCTTGGCGAATGTATGGACGCCGGCTGGGGCCCCCCGTGCAATGCATGGATTTATTGGCTTGCGTGGATACATTTGTTTGGAACGCAATATATGAAAGGAACGTGCGTTTGTTCTCTCTGGGGTGCCTGATCAACACGCTTGAGATAATATAACGTTCTTACTGTGAATGAGCGCGCATGAGAGTCATAGTAACGTTATGTGGCATTGATCACTGAGCAACGCGGGATAAAGTCACTCCGGTGGTCATAGATTATTCTACTACATGTGATTGTTCTACTACATGTGATTGTTCTACTACATGTGATTGTTCTACTACTACATGTGTTTTGTTAGCTGGCTCCTGTTCACCTCCTGTCTGTCCAACTTCCTGGTTTGCTGGTTGTTGAAATCAGCTGTTGGTTTGCCATCACTTCCTGTCTCGCTGTTTGAGACACCCCTTCCTGTCTGACAGCACTTCCTGTTGGGCAGGTATAAACAATAAACATACCTGCGCTCAGGCCTCTAAGCATGGGATCAACGAACGAGCAACATCTGTCTCCTGACTCTACATGACTCTATAGAAGGGGATACTTTCAGTCCTTGCACAAAAGAGCATAGTACAACGGGGGAAATTCTTTGCGTTTGGCGCTGCTTAATGCGACATGGATTTGTGCGTTGAACCAAGCGAATTTCCATAACACAATCAGGAGCAATATTGCTCAAAATCGCTCTAAAAAAGGGTCATGTAGGAGCGACAAGCTACCAGCGACGAGCTACAAGCGATATTGAGCGACGAGATGTGAACAGCTCCATTGAAATGTATTGGAGAAGCTACATAGAGCGATATCGCGCGGAAATATGAGCGATATCGCTGCAAAAATCGCAGGCAACACTGAGGTGCATAATTAACATGGAAAAGAGTCTGGACCTAACGCACCAGGCTGTGGTGGAGGGGGGGCCCAGCTGAGACGGAGGGCGCGGAGGAGCAGGATCCCGAGGTGGGGAGCTGGGTCACTGTTAGAAGACGGGGTAGAGGGAAGAGTGCTAGAGAGATCAGCCCTGAACTGGTTAACCCCAACAAATATGCCAGGTTGCGTGATGTTGGGGATAGTAGCTCAGGGGGGACTCTGCTGGAGCAGGACGCCTCCTCTATC
>NW_017310106.1:11678-14032 GCF_000935625.1 Nanorana parkeri
GCGTGGATACATTTGTTTGGAACGCAATATATGAAAGGAACGTGCGTTTGTTCTCTCTGGGGTGCCTGATCAACACGCTTGAGATAATATAACGTTGTCCCTGTGAATGAGCGCGCATGAGAGTCATAGTAACGTTATGTGGCATTGATCACTGAGCAACGCGGGATAAAGTCACTCCGGTGGTCATAGATTATTCTACTACATGTGATTGTTCTACTACATGTGATTGTTCTACTACATGTGATTGTTCTACTACTACATGTGTTTTGTTAGCTGGCTCCTGTTCACCTCCTGTCTGTCCAACTTCCTGGTTTGCTGGTTGTTGAAATCAGCTGTTGGTTTGCCATCACTTCCTGTCTCGCTGTTTGAGACACCCCTTCCTGTCTGACAGCACTTCCTGTTGGGCAGGTATAAACAATAAACATACCTGCGCTCAGGTCTCTAAGCATGGGATCAACGAACGAGCAACATCTGTCTCCTGACTCTACATGACTCTATAGAAGGGGATACTTTCAGTCCTTGCACAAAAGAGCATAGTACAACGGGGGAAATTCTTTGCGTTTGGCGCTGCTTAATGCGACATGGATTTGTGCGTTGAACCAAGCGAATTTCCATAACACAATCAGGAGCAATATTGCTCAAAATCGCTCTAAAAAAGGGTCATGTAGGAGCGACAAGCTACCAGCGACGAGCTACAAGCGATATTGAGCGACGAGATGTGAACAGCTCCATTGAAATGTATTGGAGAAGCTACATAGAGCGATATCGCGCGGAAATATGAGCGATATCGCTGCAAAAATCGCGCGATAAATCACTCAGTGTGAATGGGGCCTAAGGCAAGAAAATAACTGAGCAGAAGCAGCTCTGCATTACCCAGTGTATGTCAGATGAAACAGATCACACTGGGTTCACATCGGTCCCAAGAGACCCATAGTAAAATCTAACATATTGGCATATTGGAGTGTTATATGAACTTTCTCTGACTGCTGCTGCCATCTAGGGGTCATAATGTGGCACTGCACCACTTTGCAGGCTGTATGGTCCAATTCATGGCTTTTACATTCGATCGTTCTCAATGTCAGGAACATTTTTATTTAATTTTGAGTTAGTAAAAAAAAAAAAAAATCAAATTTCTTGAGCGTAATCATTTTATATAAGTAGTTTTACAGTTCTATGGCCCCACTCCAAGCAGAAAAAGAAAACTACCCTTACAGACATAAACTTACGGACATGTTCGAAAACCCGCCGAGCATCGTACGATGTTCGGCGGGTTTGTGGCATGTCCGTACGCTAATAGCCGTATGGGCCGGTCCCCAGGAGCCTTTCTATAAGGCGCTAAGTGGTTGCATGCTGACACCATTAAGGACAATGCAGGACCAATAGTTTCGCATTATACATGAGGACGATGAGGGCTGACCCAGAACACGGAACGTCAAAGAGCAGAGGAGAGCGCCGGAGCCTGCCGGAGTGAGGAATAAGGTATTACACCTAGTTCCTCTACCCCTAGACCTAACCAGCATACAACCCTTGCAGTGTGGAGGGTGGGGATGGGCATGGCAAGGGTAGATTTTTTTTTAACAATCATGGAGTTCAGTGTAAATATAGAAAAATCTCAGCAATTCACTCACATTTCCCCAGGTTTTATCCCCGGGGTACAAAAACCTTACCCTTCCAGTGGGGCTACCCCAGCACTGCAAGGGTTAGGTGCTCATTTGCCTAGGGGGGAAGGGGGGGGGGGGAAATAAAGCAGATACACTCACCTGATCCTCGGCCCCCCCGGATCTGCTATGCTAGACTTGTCCAAGGTCATTGACATCATCACATATAATACAGGTCCATTGGGTTGCATTAGATGTGAGGATGCCAAGGGATTAGCCAGAACGGAGGGGGAGAGAGGTGAGGACAGACCGCCGGGGGGACAGAAGATCAGTAATACAGCTTTATTTGAGCCCCTTGGACAAAACAGCACCTAACCCTTACAGAGCAGAGATAGCCCCCCTAGAAGGGTAAGGTTTTTGTACACGGGGATAACAACCTGTCAGGGTAAGTTTTTTTTCGGTACCTGGAGCAGCGGCAGGAAGTACAGGAACAAAACTGGAAGAAATGCATTCACTTCCTAACTATCTGTTGTTGGCTGATAACACAGCGCCCTGGCCAGCCTTTGCTAAACTACATAACACACACACCCCCCACCTTCCTCATCTCTGTAAAATGAGGGGGGCGGTGTACCGTAGTTTACCGGGAGGGCTAATCAGACTCCCTAGGGTGCACAGGACACAAGACCGCACCTGAATTTCGGCGGGATCAAAAATATTCTGTTACAAATGACCAAACTGATACAATAAAGTGTGAAG
>NW_017310106.1:16057-20252 GCF_000935625.1 Nanorana parkeri
GGAATTATTGCCCCGGCTCCGGGTTGGAGATATCCGTTCTACAAAGTGACTGAGATGTCAGCTGGTTACGTGTGAATATAATATCACCGAGACCAAGGTGGCGAAGCGTTCCCGCCGCGTGCGCTGTGACTGCGTGCTTCACAGGTTTAAAAATACAGAACCGCAGCCGCAATTTTATAACCACAAGACCGATGGAGCATTAACCCCGCGATGTGACTTGTTCACTGCACAGCACTGCGGTATATGTCAGAGCTATATATATGTATAATAATAGTAACGCAGTATATAAAGTGTTCCTGGTGTACGGTGACACGTGACGAGGGGACATTTTTAGAAGTCACTCATGGAGCCCTCGGCATTGTGTACACGAGGAACGATGGCGGCCGCCCACACACAGCATCCTATTTATTTCAGCTTTCGGCTAACAAGGTGATTCAGCCGAATTCTTCTTTCATCTCATCGGGGTCAATGTAATGACTTCCCGCCCTCTCTCTGGAGCCATCGCACGGTGACCCCGCTACTCTGGTTACATTCTTCTTGTACTTTTGTTGAATTCCAGACACACAGCCGCAGGAAACACATAAATTGGGGTTGTTTTACCTGAATTTGTGTTTCTGTCCATCCATGTCGGATATTTACACAGTTTTGCCACACAGCGCCGTCAGCCTTCTGATCTAGAGCATTGGATACTTCCAGTGTGGCCCTCAACGCACGCCGGGGACCCTTCCTCTGACCCCCACACACATCAAGATTTAGTTTCTCTATTGGACAGTTCTCAGTGTCCTCACAGTGCGGGAGCTGTCCACGTGCTGAAACAAGAAATGCAGCGCTGAGAGAAAATGCCGCTCACCACAAAGTACAGAGGTTGCTGGTGCATTATTTGGCAATGGTGCATTATTTGGCAATATATATTGAAGTGTTTTCCACACATGATGAGGATAGGTGTGCGGACCCGTATTGTCCCCACACACCATGTGACATATACCTGCCGCAGGAGGGACACCACCAGGAGAGGACAAACACCCCAGAATCATGGACGTCCTCCTGTAATGCTGGCGGTGGGAAGACATTTGTCACTGGTTGTTAGGAGCGCCCAGCGGTCCTAGCAACCATTGACTACAGAGGAGCAGGACCGGTGACGTCATTGGTTACCAGGATGCTAGCGGACCTAGCAACCAACAACTGAAGAGGAATGTGGTCTGGACATGGACCTGCACTGGGCTATGTCCTGCAGTGGATGCACCTGCCTTGGAGCTTGGCGTATCCAATGTCAGCGAGCCATAAATGAGCACAGGTTGGCGATCGGTCCCTTAGACCAGAGCTGGGCATTTTACGGCCCGCGGGTCTGGCCTGAGGGATAGCTAGATTTCCACCAGGGACCACCTAATGGGAGCTTGGGCTTAGCTGCAGTCTACCCCTAGGCCAGTTAACAGACACTCAGGGATACAGTGGAGAGTTGGTTTCGAATAGCTGGAACATGGGAGTGGCGAGGGGGCTCTGTGCAGCTGGAAGTGGAGCTGATCCTGGTGGTGAGGGGAATGCAGAGAAAGTGAAGTGGAGGATCAGATTTTAGTTGCATTGAAGGCTGAGGTGGTGCAGCTGAAATTACAAGTGTATCTGAGGTGCAGCAAAGTTGTGATAGTTGCTTGAAGCAAAGTTGTACTAGGAGCAAGGTTGCACTAGGAGCAAGGTTGTACTGTGAGCAAGGTTGTACTGGAAGAAAGGTTGCACTGGGAGCAAGGTTGCACTGGGAGCAAGGTTGCACTGAGAACAAGGTTGCACTGAGAGCAAGGTTCCAGTGGGAGCAAGGTTGCACTGGGAGCAAGGTTGCACTGGGAGCAAGGTTGCACTGAGAACAAGGTTGCACTGGGAGCGAGGTTACACTAGGAGCGAGGTAACACTGATAGTGAGGTTACATTGGGAGCAAGGTTGCACTGGGAACAAGGTTCCAGTGGGAGCAAGGTTGCACTGGGAGCAAGGTTATACTGGGAACGAGGTTACACTAGGAGCGAGGTTGCACTGAGAGTGAGGTTACATTGGGAGCAAGGTTGCACTGGGAACAAGGTTCCAGTGGGAGCAAGGTTGCACTGGGAGCAAGGTTATACTGGGAGCGAGGTTACACTAGGAGCGAGGTTGCACTGAGAGTGAGGTTACATTGGGAGCAAGGTTGCAGTGGGAAGGAGGTTGCATTAGGAGTTAGTTTGCACTAGGAGCAAGGTTGTACTGGGAGTGAGGTTGCACTGGGAGCAAGGTTGCACTGGGAGCAAGGTTGTACTGGGAACAAGGTTCCAGTGGGAGCAAGGTTGCACTGGGAAGAAGGTTGCATTAGGTGGTAGTTTGCACTAGGAGCAAGGTTTTACTGGGAGCATGGTTGTACTGGGAGCAAGGTTGTTCTGGGAGTGAGGTTGTACTAGGAGCGAGGTTGTACTGGGAGCAAGGTTGTACTGGGAGCAAGGTTGTACTGGGAGCGAGGTTGTACTGGGAGCGAGGTTGTACTGGGAGCGAGGTTGTACTGGGAGCAAGGTTGCACTGGGAGCAAGGTTGTACTGGAAGCGATGTTGTACTGGGAGCGAGGTTGTACTGGGAGCGAGGTTGCATTGGAAGCAAGGTTGCACTGGGATCAAGGTTGTACTGGAAGCGATGTTGTACTGGGAGCGAGGTTGTACTGGGAGCGAGGTTGCATTGGAAGCAAGGTTGCACTGGGAGCAAGGTAGCACTAGGAGCTCAGGTACCGGTAACTTAATCCTTGAGAGGTGACAGTAAGTACCCATGGGTGGGGGACACTGAGGAGGCATCACCGATGGAGGGGGGTAAGTAAGAGTCGGATATACCATGCAAGTATATATAATGTATACAATGTACTGATATATATTTCCGTGTTGTGTGTTAGTAAATACAGGCCTCATGTACGGGATCCCGGCAGCTGATTCAGTAACACATCTTTACTGATTGGCAGAGTAACATGAAGGCCATTCCTGTGGATGGATATGTGAGATTTGGGCTGACTGACCCTAGGTAACCCCGTCCTCACAGTCCCTGTCTTGTCTGGCTCTGTCCCCCAGGGAGGTGGTGGAGATCGACCTGTTCCTGAAAGAGACGGCGAGCCGGGAAGCCAACGCCAAGGTGCGCCTGCAGCAGTTCATCGAAGAGCTCCTGGACCGAGCGGACCGGGCCGAGAAGCAGCTGCAGATCATCAGCAGTTGTGGGTCGACTCCGAACGGCAGCCTGGGGAGGTGCAGCATCCCCGGATACAAAGCACAGGAGCCCCGCGTCCAGGGACCCAGGCAGGTACTGTGCGGCCATGCGGACGGAGACACGGACAGTCTACATTGCACTCTGTGTTACTGATGTCTTTATAGTGACTCTGTGAAGAGATGACGTGATAGGAAACAACAGTTCCCCCGTCTGGAAATGACTTTATAAATGTAGTAGATCCCCTGGGAGTCCTCCATCATTCATCTTAAAGTGATCCTGTGCCCACATCCTCTGGGAGTCCTCCATCATTCATCTTAAAGTGATCCTGTGCTCAGATCTCCTGGGAGTCCTCCATCATTCATCTTAAAATGATCCTGTGCTCAGATCCTCTGGGAGTCCTCCATCATTCATCTTAAAGGGATCCTGTGCTCAGATCTCCTGGGAGTCCTCCATCATTCATCTTAAAGTGATCCTATGCTCACATCCCCCAGGAGTCCTCCATCATTCATCTTAAAGTGTTCCTGTGCCCAGATCCCCTGGGAGTCCTCCATCATTCATCTTAAAGTGATCCTGTGCCCAGATCCCCTGGGAGTCCTCCATCATTCATCCTAAAATGACCCTGTGCCCACATCCCCTGGGAGTCCTCCATCATTCATCTTAAAGTGAACCTCTGCCCACATCCCCTGGGAGTCCTACATCATTCATCTTAAAGTGATCCTGTGCCCACATCCCCTGGGAGTCCTCCATCATTCATCTTAAAGTGATCCTGTGCCCACATCCCCTGGGAGTCCTCCATCATTCATCTTAAAGTGATCCTGTGCCCACATCCCCTGGGAGTCCTCCATCATTCATCTTAAAGTGATCCTGTGCCCACATCCCCTGGGAGTCCTCCATCATTCATCTTAAAGTGATCCTGTGCACATATCCCCTGAGAGTCCTCCATCATTCATCTTAAAGTGATCCTGTGCACACATCCCCTGGGAGTCCTCCATCATTCATC
>NW_017310106.1:24494-29266 GCF_000935625.1 Nanorana parkeri
CCTGTGCCCACATCCCCTGGGAGTCCTCCATCATTCATCTTGAAGTGATACTGTGCCCACATCCCCTGGGAGTCCTCCATCATTCATCTTAAAGTGATCCTGTGCCCATATCCCCTGGGAGTCCTCCATCATTCATCTTAAAGTGATCCTGTGCCCACATCCCCATTGGAAGGTATTAATTTGCTGTGATCAGCCAGTATGGATTTGTAGTGATCAGCCAGTATTGATTTGTTGTGATCAGCCAGTATTGATTTGTAGTGATCAGCCAGTATTGATTTGTTGTGATCAGCAAGTATTAATTTGTTGTGATAAGCCAGTATTCATTTGTTGTGATCAGCCAGTATTGATTTGTAGTGATCAGCCAGTATTGATTTGTAGGGATCAGCAAGTATTGATTTGTAGGGATCAGCAAGTATTGATTTGTAGTGATCAGCCAGTATTGATTTGTAGTGATCAGCCAGTATTAATTTGCTGTGATCAGCCAGTATTAATTTACTGTGATCAGCCAGTATTGATTTGTAGTGATCAGCCAGTATTGATTTGTAGTGATCAGCCAGTATTGATTTGTAGTGATCAGCCAGTATTGATTTGTAGTGATCAGCCAGTATTGATTTGTAGTGATCAGCCAGTATTGATTTGTAGTGATCAGCCAGTATTGATTTGTAGTGATCAGCCAGTATTGATTTGTAGTGATCAGCCAGTATTGATTTGTAGTGATCAGCCAGTATTGATTTGTAGTGATCAGCCAGTATTGATTTGTTGTGATCAGCCAGTATTGATTTGTTGTGATCAGCCAGTATTGATTTGTTGTGATCAGCCAGTATTGATTTGTAGTGATCAGCCAGTATTGATTTGTAGTGATCAGCCAGTATTGATTTGTTGTGATCAGCCAGTATTGATTTGTAGTGATCAGCCAGTATTAATTTGTTGTGATCAGCCAGTATTAATTTGTTGTGATCAGCCAGTATTGATTTGTTGTGATCAGCCAGTATTAATTTGCTGTGACCAGCCAGTATTAATTTGCTGTGATCAGCCAGTATTGATTTGTATTGATCAGCCAGTATTGATTTGTAGTGATCAGCCAGTATTGATTTGTAGTGATCAGCCAGTATTGATTTGTAGTGATCAGCCAGTATTGATTTGTAGTGATCAGCCAGTATTGATTTGTTGTGATCAGCCAGTATTGATTTGTAGTGATCAGCCAGTATTGATTTGTAGTGATCAGCCAGTATTGATTTGTAGTGATCAGCCAGTATTGATTTGTAGTGATCAGCCAGTATCGATTTGTAGTGATCAGCCAGTATTGATTTGTTGTGATAAGCCAGTATTAATTTGTGTGATCAGCCAATATTGATTTGTTGTGATCAGCCAGTATTGATTTGTAGTGATCAGCCAGTATTGATTTGTAGTGATCAGCCAGTATTGATTTGTTGTGATCAGCCAGTATTGACTTGTAGTGATCAGCCAGTATTGACTTGTAGTGATCAGCCAGTATTGATTTGTTGTGATCAGCCAGTATTGATTTTGGTGATCTGCCAGTATTGATTTTGGTGATCTGCCAGTATTGATTTTGGTGATCAGCCAGTATTGATTTTGGTGATCTGCCTATAATCATGTTTTTGTTTCCTGGGGTTAATGAATCCTCTTTCATTCTCTCTGTGCAGACTGTAAATGTATATTATTGATCCGTGTCTTTGTTCTCTTCTCTTAGAGGATAGAGAGGCACCAGGGGCCCGGCTCCTCCACCCACGGTTCCTATCCTGTGTCCAATCAGCGATCTTCCTCCTGTACGGGGTGAGTTCATTATTTATTATCTACTGACAGCAACACGATCAGATGAAGTTGTGAAAGGGCATCAATGGTCACAAGTGTGAATATTATCGCTCAGGGTTGGGCAACCTCGGCCCTCCAGCTGTTCTGGAACTACAAGTCACATGAGGCATTGACAGCCGCAGGCATGACTCTAAGAGGGCTGATGGGATTTGTAGTTGGACCTTAGCTGGAGTGGCAAAGTTTCTTACCCCCTTTATAGTATAGGATATGTGCACCCTTAATCAGTAAACATTGACAATATGGAACGCTCCCATACATATCTGTCAGTCCTGCCATAAAGCTCATCATGGCTTGCTCTGGATCGGTGACAACGCTCAGACACGGCCTTTGAAATTGGCTCCAGTGTTGTCACCTATCCCACTTCCTGTACGGTTTGGGGGGAAGATATTCTTATCACCACCTTTAGTTTTTTTCTTTGTCTTGCTGGCAGAGTTGCGGGCAGAGTGAAGACCGTCTCCCAGAGCTCGGGCTGCTATGACAGTGACGGAGGGGAGCCGGTGCCCATGGACGAGTCCTTAGATCACTACTCCGGGAACAACCAGCCGGAGGACAGCAGCTTCGAGAGGAACAACAACCGCAGCTCGGGGCTCCGGCGCCAGGCCATCCAGAACTGGCACCGCCGGCCCTACCGCAACAGCACAGAGGGAGAAGAAGGGGACATCTCTGACGCCGGGTCTCAGGCCACGGAATCCGAGGCCGAGGTCTGGGAGCAGGACAGCATCGGCTCTGCCGAGCTCAACTCCGAACGGGCGTCAGGAGACTGCAGACCAAAAGGTGAGTCGCTGGGACCAGGGAGAGGAAAGGGCTAGATGATGCTGGACGTCCTCCAGCCGGGAAATGAGGCGGGCCCTATCTGACTTGCTGCAGCTTCTAACGCACATTGTGAGCAGCTCGCAGTGTGCAGTGAAATCAGAGGAAGCCATTCCAGTCCAGGAGAGTTGCCGAGTCACCTGTGAAAGAAACGGCCAGCTTATCTGGGACAGTTAGAACCCCAATGCTGCTGACAATAACTAGGAATAATTTACATATCCCGCTGTGTAACCGTCTCTTGTGTCGCCCCCTTCAGGCCGCTGCGACGGCAGGATGCTGAGGCCGGAGAAGGGGAGTCCGTCTCGTGCCAACGAGGTCATCAGCCCGGAGATCCTGAAGATGAGGGCGGCTCTTTTCTGTATATTCACCTACCTCGATACTAAAACTCTGCTGCGGGCGGCCGAGGTCAGCCGCGACTGGAAGTTCGTGGCCCGGCACCCGGCGGTCTGGACTCGGGTTTTCCTGGAGAACACCAGAGTGTCCCCAAAGGTAAGACTGTGTGGAGGGGGAGCCACAGTTACCATAAGCCCCAGATGTTTTACTACTACGCTGTGAATAGCCGACCTGAAGCTGCAGGATATCACGTGACCCGTTCTGATCTGAAGCTGCAGGATATCACGTGACCCGTTCTGATCTGAAGCTGCAGGATATCACCTGAGCCGTTCTGATCTGAAGCTGCAGGATATCACGTGACCCGTTCTGATCTGAAGCTGCAGGATATCACGTGACCCGTTCTGATCTGAAGCTGCAGGATATCACGTGACCCGTTCTGATCTGAAGCTGCAGGATATCACGTGACCCGTTCTGATCTGAAGCTGCAGGATATCACGTGACCCGTTCTGATCTGAAGCTGCAGGATATCACGTGACCCGTTCTGATCTGAAGCTGCAGGATATCACGTGACCCGTTCTGATCTGAAGCTGCAGGATATCACGTGACCCGTTCTGATCTGAAGCTGCAGGATATCACGTGACCCGTTCTGATCTGAAGCTGCAGGATATCACGTGACCCGTTCTGATCTGAAGCTGCAGGATATCACGTGACCCGTTCTGATCTGAAGCTGCAGGATATCACGTGACCCGTTCTGATCTGAAGCTGCAGGATATCACGTGACCCGTTCTGATCTGAAGCTGCAGGATATCACGTGACCCGTTCTGACCTGAAGCTGCAGGATATCACGTGACCCGTTCTGACCTGAAGCTGCAGGATATCACGTGACCCGTTCTGATCTGAAGCTGCAGGATATCACCTGAGCCGTTCTGATCTGAAGCTGCAGGATATCACCTGAGCCGTTCTGATCTGAAGCTGCAGGATATCACGTGAGCCGTTCTGATCTGAAGCTGCAGGATATCACGTGACACGTTCTGACCTGAAGCTGCAGGATATCACCTGAGCCGTTCTGATCTGAAGCTGCAGGATATCACCTGAGCCGTTCTGATCTGAAGCTGCAGGATATCACCTGAGCCGTTCTGATCTGAAGCTGCAGGATATCACGTGACACGTTCTGACCTGAAGCTGCAGGATATCACGTGAACCGTTCTGATCTGAAGCTGCAGGATATCACCTGAGCCGTTCTGATCTGAAGCTGCAGGATATCACCTGACCCGTTCTGATCTGAAGCTGCAGGATATCACGTGACCCGTTCTGATCTGAAGCTGCAGGATATCACGTGACCTGTTCTGACCTGAAGCTGCAGGATATCACGTGACCTGTTCTGACCTGAAGCTGCAGGATATCACGTGACCCGTTCTGATCTGAAGCTGCAGGATATCACGTGACCCGTTCTGATCTGAAGCTGCAGGATATCACGTGACCCGTTCTGATCTGAAGCTGCAGGATATCACGTGACCTGTTCTGATCTGAAGCTGCAGGATATCAAATTACAAAAGCTGAACTCCCAGTATAAATGATGAATACATGGTGTTCTCTGATTGGACGAGGAAAGCTGACGTGGCAATCTGTCCTTGTCCAATCAGAGAACGCCTTGGATTCATTGAAGAAAATACTAGGCGGTCTGTGAATGGCCGAGTGAGTGACCTCCCTGTGTTTTCAAAGCAGAGAGGAAGATGCTCAACACAGCGCCATACAGGACCCAGAAGATGGAGGCCAGCACTATAGTAGGCCCGGGG
>NW_017310106.1:29283-31484 GCF_000935625.1 Nanorana parkeri
TTTGGCGATATAGTGTGTGTTATAATGTTTGGTTTCTATCAAATCACGATTTCACTCATTTCAATACCACCTTGGTTGTTGTAGTGTAACACATGGCAAACCGGAAATTCTGATATAGTTAGAATGATTTATATTATAAATACAATGTAATAATAATATGTAATAATAATATTGAGGGAGTGTCCACTGAAGCATTATAAAACACTACAACACCCCTCAGCACGCCCCTCAGATGCTATGATTGGTTATGTAGAGTGCAGTAAACACATTGACCACAAGGTGGCAGCACAACAATCAGTGACAATACACAGACAATAAACACCACCGCAGTTGCATTGCTGGAGGCAGCACAGTCTGTATGTCCTCTGACGTCTTCCTGCTCTTCTTCCCGTAGTTTCTGCTCACCCTCTCTCAGTGGTGCACACAGACTCACTCCCTGACACTGCAGAACCTCAAACCTCGCCAGAGGGGGAAGAAAGAGACCAAAGAGGAGTACATGAAAAGCACAAGGTGAGCCCCCCCTTTCCCCCGCTTCCCCATAGTGTCTCAGATATGCCGACCTGTGCAAGAAAGCCGACTGTGTCAGAACACCCCCCATCCTGGTACTCAGTGCCTGCAATATGACTGCGCTTCAGCTGCACTGCTGGCTTCACTGGGAATTTCAGCTGGTGTTCACAGGATTGTAATAATAAGGGGTATAATACAATAAAAGTAGCTTTTTTTTTATTCTCAGTCTGTACATGTAAATGGCTTTATCTCAGCAGTGTTCAGCAGGGGTACTGATTGCATTTGTTTGATATGCAGATCGTGGGATTGTTTAAAGCTACAGGTGTAATTAAAATGATAAAAATATGGAACAGCAAGACTTTGCTTTTCGCTGAGGCACTGCAGTTCCCCTTGAAGCCTGTCAGGGCCACTGATAGGGGGGTCACAGATACTATTCCTGAAATGGGCCTGAGCCCCATCGGGGTCAGCAAGGTGGCCCAGACACAGCAGGGGCTGCCTGTGGGTGGCCCCCGGTACAGAGCCATTCCAGCAGAGTGCAAGAGAACAATCCTGCCAAAACACCCCCCCCCCCAGGATATCTCCGCCACCCCTCCGCGATCAGTTGTCGGTGGAGGAGAGAGGGAGGAACGTGCTGTGAACGATCCTATTGGAGAGTCGCAGCACAACGTCAGGGGCATTATGGGGGTGGGACTGCAGAAGGCGGCACACTCTTCATTATCTGCGGGAGGCTGGAGAAGTGCCACATGTTTTATCTCTGGGTCTGGGTTTGGGCCCCGGGCAAGGATTGCTGGTATGTGTGAACAGAAGCGTTGGGATAGCCACAAGCCTTTATGCTTGATGCACGCCTCTGAGGATCTGATGAGACATGGGTGGAAGACACAGGGGAAGGGGTGGTGGGGTCTATCAGGTAGGCTGTATGGGGCCCAATGATTTCCTAGGGCGGCACTAAAGCCTGTAGCTTCCCTGAACCATTTGATTTGTTTTTCATACAAGGCCAGTGTGGTTCATAAGATACCCTGCTGCAAGTATGACTTTTGAGTTTGGGGAAAGCCAAAATCGAGCCCCACCCCTCTCATGACAGCCACTCCCCCGCTGAAGATGCCAGCACTTAGATCCACCCACTAGGGGTCTCGTAGTGGAGGTTTGGTTGGCTGATACTTAGTCCCCCAGGCTGGCTTTAGACGAAAGCAAGAATACCAGATAATAATTCATCCTCGTTTACTGCTGTAGACAACTGCAGAATACTAATTGAGGTACTGTGTCCCCAATGGGGATTTCTCCTTACTTTCTATCTGGGTTGACAGTGTTGTCACTGGGACAGGAAGTAAGAGGGAACTCAGACTTTAACATGGACCTGAGAGGAGCTCTATGTTTTCCTTACTCTATCAAAAATAGGTTTAGGCTGGGGTTATATTTTAAACAGATAAGGTCATCCTATCCCCGGGGAGATACGGACTAGTATGACCAGTCATAATGATCCTCTGTTGGTGTGTCTGTGTTCTGATCTCTAGGGGCTGCCTGGAAGCTGGACTGGAAGCTCTTCTAAAAGCCACAGGAGGAAACCTGCTGATCCTGCGGATCTCCCATTGTCCCAACATCCTGACTGACCGATCCCTCTGGCTGGCCAGCTGCTACTGCCGGGCACTGCAAGCTGTCACATACAGGTACAGGAGCAGGGGGTCACATACAGGTAC
>NW_017310107.1:0-5747 GCF_000935625.1 Nanorana parkeri
CACCTTTTTGGATGCTAACAGGCACAGATGTTCCCAGCGTGCAATGGATGTCACAGGGAAAATAATCTCGTGAGGTATATCATGTAGGAGGCAAAGTGTAGGATGCGGGTTCCTAGTTAGGCTTGACATAGAGTTCATGTAATTAATTACCTCGTGCCACAGGGAGTCTATCCGTGGACAAGACCAGATCAGGTGAATGAAATCCGGGTGATGAATGTCACACTTAGGACAGTGCTGTATCCAGTCTGATGTAGTAGAGACAGGGGCGAAGTTGAAGCATAAAAGGCTCGATGGAGTAGTTTGAATTGTTTCTCTCGCCAAGCTTCACTGATGATATTATTGCTGACGTGTTGCCATCCACGTAAAATACTATCTAGAGTGTCTTCTAGAGGGCTACCTATCAGTTGGGCCCACCGGAGAACAAATGTGGGAATATAGTGGTCGGGCTGTTGGTAAATGTCACGGAATGAAAGGTACAGGTTGGCTAAGGATAACTTGGGTGGAGAAGAGGCTAGAAGTCTGTTAAAAATTTGGGTGGAAGCATTTTGATGGGCTGTGCGGTGTGAGTGAATGAATCATGAGATTTGTGCGTACTGAAGGAAATGAGTGGGGGGGACACGGAATTTGGAAGCAATGTCTCTGAACGGCATACAAGATCCCTGTGATGAAAGCATATCTTGTATTGTACGTGTGCCGAGTGAATTCCACATTAGGAAGTTGCGGGAGTCGGCCCCGGCTGGGAATGCAGGGGAGGTGGTTATAGGCATCCATGGGGATATGGTGCCGGGTAGTTTAACAAGTTTCCTGACTTCTCTCCAAGTTGTCACAGTATCCCTGATGAGGGTATGGGTTTTAAGGTGGGAAGGTAAAGAGGATAGGGGAGAATGCAGGATGCCTGCGAGGGACCATGGGTGGGCTAATTGTTGTTCAAGTGGGGTATTGGAGTAAAAGGACGTGTCCAACAACCAGTCTCTGATGTGTCTAAAGATGCTGGCCAAATTGTAAATCTGACATTTGGGATGTTCATACGTAACCGGTGTTTGGGGTGCTGCATTTGTGAGAGGGCAATGCGTGACTTTTTACCCTTCCAAATAAAGTTGGAGAAGGCTGAATTGATGAGTTTAACGTCTGTATGTTTCAGTAATAAAGGTAGAGTCTGGATGGGATAGAGAAGTCGGGCAAAGCTGATCATACGTATCAACTGGCATCTGCCCGTCATGGATAATGGCAGCTGCTGCCAGGAGGTAAGTTCCCGTACCACTTTGTTGACAACAGGGGTATAATTCAGGGTATAGAGATCAGACTGTGTGTGCGGGATTTGGATACCCAGATAAGCTATGGCGCGAAGTTTAAGTTGTAAGTTGTGGGTCTTGATTACCGCCAGTAGGGAAGGGGAACAGGATTTGGTTAGGGGCATTATCTCGCTTTTGTCTAGATTAATCTTTAGGCCTGAGAAGGTGCCAAATGTTGCTATATGCTGAAGCACAGCAGGGATTTGGTTCTCTGGGTCGGAGAGAATCAGCAGGATGTCGTCTGCGAATAACATGGATTTAATTTTGTGTGGTCCTTTCCGGTACCCAGAGAACAGGTGGGTGTTTTCTAAAGAGATCGACAGGGGCTCGATGGCTATATTGAACAGTAATGGGGATAGGGGGCATCCCTGTCTAGTTCCCCTATGAAGTTTAAAAGAGGACGAGAGAGATGTGGAGGTAAATATCTTAGCTTCGGGTGAGGAATATAAGGTGGAGACATAGTTGAGAAAAACACCTGTAAAACCCATTCTGGTTAACACAGTTCGTAACCATTCCCAATTAACACTGTCAAAAGCCTTTTCGGCGCCCAACGCTAACAAGGCCATTGGGCGCGAGGAGGCCTCCGACAGGCGAGAGCCATCTAGTACACATAAAACTTTGTGTATATTCAATCCCGCAGAACGACCTGTAACAAAACCCATCTGGTTAGCAGAGATTATACTAGGCAATATAAGAGAAAGACGGTTAGCCATAATTTTGGACAGGAGCTTAGCATCTAAATTTAGCAGTGATATTGGGCGGTAGGATCCTGGCAGCAGTGGATCTTTACCTTTATTAGGTAAGAGACGAATGTAGGCCTCATTGAATGTCGGGGGATAGGTGCGTTTGGTCAATATGTGACGAAACAGGCTAAGCAAGGGCGTGGACACCTCCTCATGCAAGATTTTATAAAATTCAGATGATAGACCATCAGGTCCTGGTGCTTTGGAGCGTGGAGACAAGCGTATGACCTCTTCTATTTCCGTCAGGGTAACCTCAGCGTTTAGGGCAAGGGAGTCCTCAGCAGACAGAGAGGGCAGGGAAAGGGAGTCTAAAAAGGACGTGCCATCGCCAGTAGCGGAGTTGCTATCTCCATATAATGTGCTATAATAATCACAAAATATGTCGGAGATGGCTTTGGGGTCAGTATGAATTTTGCCCCTACCATCTGCCAATTTGAGGACGTGCGTAGTGGGTAGGGCGCCTTTAACCAGATGTGCCATTAGTTTACCTGACTTGTTCCCAAATCGGTAGAGGTCAACCGCTTTATAAGATCTTATGAGTTGGTCGTATTGAAGGATCCAGTAGTAACACTGTTGCTTAGCCTGTATAAGTTCGGTTCTATCCGAGGTGGAGAGGGAATGTTTGAATCGAATGTAGGCCGCTCTAGCGCCAGAGCATGCCTCTACATACCTTTGTCGTGTAAATTTCTTGCGAGAGGAGACATATGCCAGGATCCGACCACGTAGCACCGCTTTGGCCGCTTCCCAAAACAGAATGGGGTTGTCCAAATGAGGAGAGTTATGGGTCACATAATCTAGCCACCACGACTTGAGTTCTGCATGGAAAGAATCATCTTTATACAGATATGTGGGAAACCTCCAGGTGACAGGGGATTTCGGGATGGAAAGATCTTGCAGGGTCAACAACACCGGGGAGTGGTCTGAAATGACCATGTCCTTGATAGAAACGTCATTAAGTTTCCCCATGAGTATTGGCGATAATAGAAAGAAGTCAATTCGGGACATAGTTCCGTGGGCGTGTGAGAGGTGAGTGTAATCCCGCTCCAGTGGGTGTATGAACCGCCAGGCATCAGTGAGATCGCTAGCTGAGAGCATAGCGTCGAGGTGTTTGTCTTGGGGAGACATTGGGGGGATGTAGAGTCCCGTGGTTACCAGATCTGTCTTCCTGTGAAGATGGGACCGCATTGAAGTCTCCACCAACGATACGATGAGTATGGGGTGCCGATTGTGTGGTCTGTGCCAGTAAGGTGTAAAAAAAACGTTTATTGTCTGAGTTGGGACCATAGATGTTCCATACATCCAAGATGTTGGTTCCCAGTTGAAGTGAAGTAAAAGACCACCTTCCTTCCAGAGAATCACTGCGGTGAGATAAAAGAGAGTGGGGTAGGGATTTATTCAGTAAGATGAGAACTCCTGCTGATCGCCCCTTGGCGGGGGCTTCCAAAACTGTGCCCACCCAAGAGCGTTGCATGCGGAAAAAATCTTCTGCAGGGAGGTGTGTCTCTTGTAGGAGGGCAATGTCCACCTTCAACTTTTTCAGGTGCCTTAAGACTTGAGTGCGTTTATTTGGCAATTTAAGCCCCTTGACATCCCATGTCACTATATTCAGTGGGGATCCCAGATCCTTGCGAAGATGGTAATGACAGTAGTGACATGGGGTACTATAAGATTAGGGTGGGGGCACATGAGTGTCCCTTCGCTCTCATCGGCCCAGGTGGAGAGTATCCCAAAAAAGATGGTGTCACCTCCCTGTGACACAGTAGAAAGGTAGGTTTCCGCGGTTGTGGGGGGGCCCCGTGATACCCCATCCCAGAGAGGGAAAGCAGCTTCGGTATAAGTAGTGGTGAGCAAGCGTGGTAAGGACAAAAAGAGGGCACGAAAGAGATAAGAAAAACTGCAGGAGGCAAACAAAAACATAACTAGAACAACAGAGTCAATCCTCGTGAGTGACTCCCTTTTTTCCCAACAAGGGGTGCAGCTGGAGAGATCCATGCAGGACATCTTGCAACAGGAGTCTGCGCATGGAGTCATTTTTAACGTGGAGACACACTAGGGAAAGTTCCAATATCCTGCTCCGTCCCGTAATCAAAATATGAAACACGTCGACCGTCATTCAGGTCGGTGGGTTATGGCGTACATATTATGATCATCATATGTCAAGCCATCAAAGAAGTTGCGGGTCATAAGCATTGATGATATAACAGACCTCAAGCCTTTTTCTTTCTGGGGTGGCTCTTGAATGGAGAAACGAGAGACGGTTCACGAGGAGCCCGCAGAAATTCTCTGGCTTGGGAAGCGGAGAGGAACGATTCAGTGGAACCATTATCGTTGGAAATGCGGAGCACAGCTGCGTATGCCAATGTAAACTTGATGCCGCGATCCACCAGCAGGCGGCAGACTTCGGAGAACGATTTTCGTTGCTTGGTGAGAGCCACCGAGCAATCTGCAAACAACAGTAATTTATGATCTTCCAGTGCGCTCACTCTATGCTCCGCTGATTGTATGAGGTGAGCATGGGAGTCGACCGTGATCTTAAGCGGGCCCAGCTGTTGTTGGAGTGCGTCCATGACTATGGCTTTCATGTCAGCCTTAAGGTAAGCTGCTACTGCTACGGCTATGCTTTGATGTTCAGCATTTAGTGCAGGGGTGGAAGGAGGCTCCACATGCTATCAGCATGTCTTCTCCGTCCGCCATCTTGGATGGGTCCGGATCCTCTCCCGATGTCGGCAATATGGCTCGTCTCGGGTGCTGCGAGCGAGACACAAATTTGTCCATGTCCGCGGGAGACCTGGGGCTGTCGGAACGAGTGGTGTGCTGTGAGGTAGGAAGACGATCGATGGCTTCGGTACTAGAACGGGACGGAGCAGTGCTGCACGCGACTTATCTCATTGGGCGCCGGAACCGGAAGTCGTGGCTCTTGTTTTAAACATCATCGAGGAACTAGAAGTCTGAACATCAGAGAAGAGTTCCCCTTTAATCTTTGGACATTATCTGCTGGAAGTGAGCTTGAAGGAGAGCCCGGCAGACTTCCACTTTGCTTCTTGAACTCTGAAGTCTGTCAGAACTCACAATTCCAGGACTGTTGAGTATTCTTCTTTTATTCCCTTTTATTTTACTGTTGTATATATATTGTGTCTCTTTTATTAAATCTTTTTCTGTATATTTTCTGCACCGTTTCTTTTATTAAAGGACGATATTAAAAATCGTTAAGCTTATCTCTACGCTCTAAATACGAACTTAAAGTATCCTTGCTCTCTGAAGAGCGCTACTGTATAGTGACTCCTGTCATATTCCTGTCTGAGAGGACAGCGGCATCACAGGCATTGTTAAAGGAGAACTAAGGGGTTCTATCTTTTTTTTATGAATGCATTCCTTAGGCTAAATAAGTAAATAATGTAATTTACTGTAATTAGCCAAAATGACTAAGTACAAATGTTTACCTTATTCCTTGTTCCCCCAGCTGCTTGGCTATCCAATGCTCCAGAATTTCCATTGGCTCTAGCTGTCCTGCTGTACAGTGCAGGACTCCTGGTCTTGCATTGTACATGATGACATCAGAGAGCTGCACCCAGCTGGGCAGCAAAGTGAACCGGCTTCAGGGGACCTATCACACTGAAAGGAAGTATAAAAGTAGGTAAGTATTTGTACCTGTTCCTTCCCCCCCTAGTCAAGGAAGCATTTAACCAATGGTGTGCATGTGGGGGGGGGGGGG
>NW_017310107.1:7866-8528 GCF_000935625.1 Nanorana parkeri
TACTATAAGCTGATGGTCGCTAAAGCGACCATCAGCTTATAGTAGAACTGTAAATGCCAGGTCCGTACGATGTACTGAGCTGGCCAGCTGGAAGCACTTTTGTAGCTCCGTACGTCGTACGTCCTTGGCAGCGAAAGGGTTAAACAAACAACTTTAACAATAACCACAGTAATAAACCAAATATACAAAATAATACTTTAAACAAGGGTTGACCTGAGAAGGGGTCTTTGGGTGCCCGCCAGCCCAAAAAGGCCTCTCTTAACACCCCACCCATGTCCCCACAACCAGCTCGAGGACACTTACTCCTTCTGGGTTCCCAAGGGGCCAGGCCCCGCCCTTTACAAATCCGGACACCAACAGGGGGAGGAACCCATACCAGCTGAGGGCCCCCCATTTTTGTAATGAACTCCGATTTTGTAGACCCCCCAAAGACCCCCTAACACGCCACACGAACATGAGTGACACCTCACTCAAGTGAGTCACCCCACACCAGCACCGCTCGCTGGATCCCATCCTGGAGCCCCAGGAACCAAAAATCAGTGCCAAACGCATTCAAGTGCACACCGGCATCCCTCCAGTACCGGACCGAGCAATCCACCAAGTCAGAGTACGGCGCCACGAGCCCCCCAGCCGAGCGACAAATTTTGACCACCACCCGATTG
>NW_017310107.1:8981-9400 GCF_000935625.1 Nanorana parkeri
ATCAAATCCCTGGAAGCATGAACCCCCAGATCGTTGCCCCCTACGGGCAACACCAAAACGTCCGGGGGCCTGTCAATCCGGGAAAAATAGTGAAATTCCGGCAAGACCCGGCTCCACGTCATGCCCCTAACTCCCAACCACCGCAGGGTGGCAACATCCCGGGGGACTCCAAGCTGCCTGCCCTCTGGCCTAGCGTCAGCCCTAATCCCCCCCAAAAGACGTAGGAATCACCCAATATCCACACCAGGCCTTGCCGGAACTATGTAAGAAAACCAGAGAACAATTAACCACAGAAACCAAAAACAGCAAAACAACATCAGCGAGGCACAACAGATGAAGAGAGGAAAAAAACACCCCACCCACTACAAAAGATGAGGGCGAACATAGTTACATAGTATTTGAGGTTGAATAAAGACATT
>NW_017310107.1:10307-11632 GCF_000935625.1 Nanorana parkeri
CCACAATGATGGGAAACAACTCCAAAAGCGCCAAATTGCCCCAAAAACCCGCCTCGTGCCAATCCTCCGACCACGTCTCGGCACACCAAGCCCCCTGGAAATATGCCCCCAAAACCAGTGCTGCCCGCCACATTCGTGTACAATTCAAGGTCAAAAGCCAACACCACAGGCGCCATCCACAATGATCTACCGTTGTAATTCTCCAGACCAACGCACAAAAAATCGTCCAAGTAGTGGATGATGGACGAAACCTGAGCCACATCACGCACTACCCATTTGACAAACGTGCTAAACTTTTCAAAAAAGGAATAGGAAATTGAACACCCCATAGGCAAGCAACGATCAATAAAATACTGCCCGTCCCATCGAAGGCCAAGCAAGGGCTGGCTATCAGGGTGCACAGGGAGCAACCGAAACGCGGATTCGATATCCGCTTTCGCCAGCAGTGCCCCCTCGCCATAACACTGCACCCAACAATGCACCCCGCCGTGTCAAACGACGTATAGGACACCGAGCACAAATCCGGACTAATGGCACTATTAACGGACGCCCCCTTCGGGTACGACAAGTGGTGAATAAGCCAAAATTTCTGAGGCTCCTTCTTGGGAACCACACCTAAAGGGGACACAATCAGCTCGGGAATAGGCAGGGCCGAAAACGGCCCAGCTCGACCTCCTTGTCCAGTTTGGCCGAGACCACACAAGGGTAAATGAACGCAGATTTTAAATTTTTTGGGGACGGAGGCAGGGACAGGACAAGGAATACGAAAACCCACACTAAAGCCGCCCCACAAAAAGTGTGCATCCCCCCCCTAGGATACCTACTTAGATAAGGCTCCATCGCGAACAGCTTTATTGGCGTCCTCCCTTTGTGCAGCAGGGTCGGACGATTGGGACTTGCCCCTCTTAAAATACCTGGACAATCCATGTGAGCCTCCGCAGCCAGAGCACTCATGCTTGAAACGACAGGAGGACCCAAAACGGCAAGAGCCCTCGTTGAATTGCCAACAATAGCCCTTCCGCTGTCCAGCCGACTGTCCCGAGGCTCCCGAACTGCCGGCAGCCCCTGGCAAGGGCGGTCCCGGGACGGCGCCATGAGCTGAATCCACAAACCGATATCTTTGTGATCCCACCGCACATCCAGGACGAACAGCCTTCCGCTGGCGGAACTGCTCGTCATAACGCAGCCACGCGGTGCCCCCATATACCCTGTGCGCCTCCCCGATCGCATCCATATAGCAGAACAACGCCGAACAATGCTCAGGCGCCCGCTCCCCAATTACACTAGCCAAAATAGCGAACGCCTGCAGCCAATTTGAAAAAAAA
>NW_017310107.1:11758-12220 GCF_000935625.1 Nanorana parkeri
TCTCACCAAGCTGGCGCAGCGCCGGGCCGCGGTCAGCCGCCACTCCAGGTCCCAGTTGACTCCGCAGCCGTCCGTCTGCATCTCCACGCGCGGGCGAGCCGTCAGGACCACTCAGCTCCCCGGATTCAGGCGACGAATCCCGCTGATCCGCAGGCGCCGCCGCCCTGCGACCAGTTGCAGAAAGTCCAGGGCGCAGATCAAGCTCCTCTTCTTCTGCCCTGGCCGCAGACACGGCCAAGGAAACGCCAGCCGGCGAACCCCCAGGAACAGCCTGTCTCATTAAGGGGGCGTGGCTTCGCCTCCCAGCAGCTGCCACTCTCTGCATAAATGACATAGCAGAGGTTGAAGGAGCTGCAAGGAGCCGCCGCTCCTCCTGGCCAGTGCAGGACGGGACCTCCCTGGGACCCCCTAAAACCTCGGTGAGCTGCTCCTGGAGCCACTGGGGGCCCATTTGCTCGGCAG
>NW_017310107.1:12302-13866 GCF_000935625.1 Nanorana parkeri
TGGTCCGGGTGGATGCAGGGTGGGGGAGCGGGCACGGGAGAGGCAAACCCGACCCTCCCCTGGGTCCCGACGACGGTGGGGATTCCTCCCAGCCCTCACAGCTGGCCCAGAGGCAGCAGGCAGCGTGCGAGGGGCTGGAGGGTCCCATAGTGACGCCGGACCCTGGGGGAGCTAGATGGACTGAAGCACTCAGGAGGCCTATACCTCCTAGCACGTTTTGGGACAGGGGGTGGGGCAGGACGGGACCTCCCTGGGACCCCCTTAAACCTCGGCGAGCTGCTCCTGGAGCCTCCAGGAAATCCTGGGGCCCATTTGCTCGGCAGCCGCCCTGACCTGCGCCATAGGGACTCCAGGTCACTCATGGAAACTTTCTTTATGCCTTTTTTAGCAGGGGGAAAAAACAGACCAACCTGCTTCCTTCGTCGATTTCCAGAAAGAGGACGTCTCTCAGCCCTCGCAGTTATTTCCCATGCGGCTCCTCCTGGACACCTGACTCCCATGTCCAATCAGGTAAGAGCAGCTATTCCCATTTTATTTTTTAACCCTTTCTCCCGGGACTATTCCTCCCCCCAGTCATGTAGCCCATCCGCTTAGTCTCTCCGTGTCTGTCTTTTTGTAGATACACACAACACATTAGTGACAGTGATTGTCCAATAATGCAAACACATCAGTGCAATCAGGAGGTTCAAAACCAACCTCTTCCTGCAAATCGTTATGATTTCTCCACTAGCAACCATACATTTAAAATTCCCCCAATGACAGTAATGATATCTGAACTGAGTCACCAAGCAAGTGCAGACTAGGCTTCATACACACTGTGCGTTCTGGCATTCCGGCGACAGAAATCCCAGATATCCTGTTTCGATGCGGTCGGTGTACCCGATGAACTCAATGACAGGGTGGCAGTGGCTGCATCTGTAAGCGACAGACCGCGTGTATTCATATGTGATACAATTACATGCGGTTCAGAATAGATCATTGTACCTGGACGCAGGATACATGTAAGCAGCAGGGATAGTGATCTATTCCAAACCACATGTACATGTATCATATATGATTACATGAGGAGTGAGGACGGCCGGTTACAGATGTGGCCGCTGTCACCTGCTCATTAACTGGGATCTAAATGGGGACACCTGGGATTCCTGCCGCAGGAATGCAGAGTGTGAATGAGGCCTTACAGTCACTGAATGAATTATCGCAAATAAGCTTCTTGCCTTTCAAATGATTAAAACAGACCTCTGTCAGATCCCTTCAGAGGTGGATGGGGTGCCGGTGGCTCAGGTTGGGGTGCTGCCTCAGTCAGTCAGGGACAGTCTGACACCTCGCTCTCTAAATGGAGGCGGAGCCTGAGTCCGCCCAGGAAACACTACCCTCCCCTAACTGACCAACCTGGGGCAGTTGCCCATGGCAACCAATCAGCTTCTATATTTCTTTACAAAGCTGAATTGAACAAACTGAAGAGAGAAGATAATAGGTTACTATGGGCAACTGCTCCAGATTATGTCTGCTGCAGTTTTCATAAATCTCCCCCGTGTGTTTAATAAAAGGCCAGGTATATATA
>NW_017310107.1:31199-31478 GCF_000935625.1 Nanorana parkeri
AACAGCCTGTCTCTTTAAGGGGGCGTGGCTTCGCCTCCCAGCAGCTGCCACTCTCTGCATAAATGACATAGCAGAGGTTGAAGGAGCTGCAAGGAGCCGCCGCTCCTCCTGGCCACACGGGGCAGTGTAGCGCCCACGACGAGCCCTTCCCCTGCTCTGGACTGCAGCTGAGGGGGAGGCCGTATCCACAGCTCCGGCAGAGGAAGACGGGGCAGCAGGGGGACACACATCCCGGCTGCCGGCCGGCACCGCTCCGGATCCATTACGGGCCCTCCCCCC
>NW_017310108.1:0-3135 GCF_000935625.1 Nanorana parkeri
GTCTGACATCACTTCCTGTTGGGCAGGTATAAACATACCTGCGCTCAGTGCTCTTAGCATGGGATTAACGAACAAGCAACATCTGTCTCCTGTCTCTACATGACTCTATATGAAGGGGATACTTCCAGTCCTTGCATAAAGGAGCGTAGTACAACGGGGGAAATTCTTTGCGTTTGGCGCAGCTTAATGCGACATGGATTTGTGCGTTGAACCAAGTGAATTTCCATAACAATAGGCATTTAGGTATTTACATATTTATAAAAGTAGTCCTTCATGTCAGCAGATCAGCTCACCCTGCTTCCTCTTCCCAGCAGTGACCTGACAGCATTTTAGCCTTCTAATCTCTAATGTAAAAATAGAACTCTGAGAGGGAAGCTGAGTGAGCTGAGCTGCTTACTTGAAGTATATCAGTGCTTCTGCTGTGGTCTAAATGTCCTACCAATGATCAGACACTGCAAGATGACTACGGGTCTGTGATTTCCTTAAAGAGAATCTCTACGTGGCACAGGGGAAAACATGTCAGCAGCTACATATACTTACCATTACATGAAGTCCAGTGCTACCTTCTTTGCATCTGATTTTTCCCAGGTTGTCTGATCTTTGGCACTGCCATCTTGCTTTTGGAAGCTGCCTGTCACTTCCTGATGACTCACAGCTAGCCACCTGCCTCGCATACGTGAGATCAGAGAGTTCAGACAGACAAGCCTCCTGGAGTTTGACATGATCCAAGGAGGGTGTGGGTAGGGGGTGGGCAGGCCAGTGGCAAGTTCATCCTTGAATATCTGCACTGTACCGGGGCAGCATCTGGTGTCAATGAGCCATGAAATAAAACCTTTCATAGATGGCTTTATATCAGACCAAAAAGATGTGCAAGTGAGGAGGAAAGAGGGATACAGAGATTTGGATCCCAATGAGACTCAGTCCGTCCCAATGAGGGTCGGTCCTTCCCAGCAAGGGTCAGTCCATCCCAACGTGGGATTTCCATCCCAACGAGGGTCAGTCCATCCCAATGAGGGAATTTCCTTCCCAACAAGGGTCGGTCCAACACAATGAGGGAATTTCTATCGCAACGAGGGACTTCCATCCCAACAAGGGTCAGTCCATCCCAATGAGGGAATTTCTATCGCAACGAGGGGCGGTCCACCCCAACAAGGGTTGGTCCATCCCAACCAGGGATTTCCATCCTGACACGGTCGGTCCATCCCAACGAGGGAATTTCTATCCCAACGAGGGTCTGTCCGTCCCACCGAGGGTCGATCCGTCCCAATGAGGGTTGGTCCACCCCAACAAGGGAATTTCCATTCCAATGAGGGTCATTCTATCACAAAGAGGGACAATTAGGAGGAATCTAGTAAGAAAGTGAAACTTAATCAGGAAATCACACAGAAAAATATTTTCTGGCCAATAAAAGTATTTTAACAATCACCTTGATTTAAGTAAATATTTTCACAATTTATTGTGTGAATATCTTCAAATCCTTTAGTAAATCAGCCTACTTTTGTTGTCTGCTCTTGAACCAACCTTTTAAATGAATGACAAGCTCACATTAACATACCCAGCACAGACGTATATCTTTCAGACAGTGTTGATCCAAGAGTTCCTGAGCTATCATTCTAAATCCTAGAAAAGACACATGCCATAAGTTATTGGCACTACATTATTTGATGTTTATTTTAATGCAAGATTTCCTTCTATGAAATACCAGAGACATTCCTAATGAAGTGATTTCTACTGAATTTAACTATCTTAAAGACATTACTGATTTAGACCTGGAAGCCTTGAGGTCCAGGAATCTGTTATTTTTCCTTTTTTTTAATAGCAAACATGTTTGACAGACTCTAGCTTATTCTTTAATATAATATTGATGTAGTCTAGAACGGTAGACCTATCAGTTACCTTATTACAACAAAGCTCCACTTTTCCATTCATCTTTTTTTAATATCTTCTGTTTTCTAGCGTAATTACTTCTGATGAGGAGAACAAGGATTTATAGACCTCCACTTGCCAAAATACGACCGAGTCTTATGGGAATGCCTTTACTGCTATTGCATAAATATACTGTACTGAATTAAGGAGCAATATTAGGCTTTCAAATGCCAATGTTGGTCCTTCTAAACCCTTGTTATGGCCATTATCTACCCTAAAGGGAAACTGTCATGGTTTATGGGGTCCATTTTATTTTCATATTGCTAAATCCTAGTGTTAGGCTTTTCACTGTTGGCCGATAAGAGGACCTGGTCCCCCTTCCTGAAACGTTAAAAGTGTAAAGAAAAATAAATAGGAAAAATGTTAGATAATATACTCCCCCTTCCCCTGGCTTTTACCCACCATGGATAAGATGAGGGTGACATCATCTACATTTTGGCTAGATCATGGGAAACGTTGAGCCCAAATTTAATTGAGAAGATGCTTCTGTTGTTCTGTCTTGGGAGTACTCGGCACTTCCTGGATCTTGTCAGCTTAACATCACCCCCTGCACCATGAAAGGTAAGTATTATATAAAACAGGTACTTCTTTAAACTTGTATTCAGCATTTCAGCAATTGGGGGGGGGGGCACATTTAAAAAGCGGATCTTGCATGAAATGGTCCAATGTAGGGATGCACCGATACTGATACTAGTACCTGATACTCCGATGCTTACCCCCGATACCGGAACTTCCAGTCAGAGGGAGATTTTATCTGACCGGCAGTGCCGTGAGGGAACATGGAGCCAGCTTCCCAGCCAATCAGGAAGGTAATGACTGTCTTCCCAGCTTCCTCCTGATTGGCCGGGAAGCCGACTCCATGATGTTTGGCCAGCTTGATGCTGATTGGCTGGGAAGCCCGCTCCCTGGCCAATCAGCATCAAGCCAGTCAAACAGCATGGAGCCGACTTCCTGGGCAATCAAGAAGCTGGGCGGTGGGTAATGACACGCCGCCCAGCTTCCTGATTGGCTGGGAAGCCGGCCCTGTGCTAGCGGAAGTAAATATCGGAACTCCCCGACCCCCTTTTGTTTTTTTCACTTATTTTCGGTGCGGGAGAGCAGCGGTGAGTCAGCGCTGGTCCGGTGGGAGGAGCTCCAGGTGGGGTCCTAATTTAGTTGGCCGGCGACTGCCAGAGGATCTCGACACGCGCGGCACCTCTGGCAGTCGCC
>NW_017310108.1:3145-29291 GCF_000935625.1 Nanorana parkeri
GGGAACCTCCCTGAAATAAGGTTTTGCAGGTTGGGATGTCTGGCACATGAAAGTCAGGAAAATGGCATTTTTAGAAGGAGAGGTCAGCAGAGACAGTCTTCATGTTCCCTCGATAAAGGTTTCTTTTTAGACTGGGATCACTTTATGAGCAAGGCTGAAAATATGATTTCATGTGATGCTGATAGCGCAGAGAGTTAAAGCTGGCTGGAGTTTCTTTCTTGCTCGCAGATGCTAATGAAAATCAAATCACTTGGACCACAATGTTGTCTGACCCATTTTGTTTTTCCATAGTTCATGTGTCATGGCAAGCCAAAATCCCCCTCCCTGCCACTCGCTTAAAACCTTGGCTCTCTCCCACTATAAACCTGTTCGGGACAGGAAAGAGGGGGCCTGTATCGCCGTCCAAAGCTGTCACTTCTCTTAGTGCCAAGTACCCTGAATTCTAACAGAATCACATGATTCAGTGTAACAGTATAACAGGATGTAAAGGGTAAAGGAAGTCTCCAACATCAACCTTATTGTGCATATTCATCCTTTTAGCGCCCTTTTACAGCTCTGTTCGTGCAATAACACATTTTTAATGAGCAATACTACATGCATTTTGGTGTGTTGTAAATACCAAGTGAGGGAGAAACAACAGAATAGGGATTTGCATTGACACATATGTCTTTATAGCCCTAAAAAACTGCATAATACTTGTGTGTTTTGTACATTTCTATTTAGTTTAATGAGCCTGTTTAATGCCTGTCAGCACACAAAAAAATGTTGCATGTCTAAATTTTTAACAAAGGTCACCGTCTGATCTACATATGAATTAAATAATACAATATATGGATTAATTGTATTTACTAGGGATGCGCAGATACAGAGTACCGATAGGTTTCCAGCTACTAGACTAGAGAAAAACTCAAAAGTTAGGATGCAGCTGTCATTTTTAAAGAGCATTGCCTACGGGGCTCCTGGGATTTGTGCATCTCTGTTTTCATGTATGATTTGCTTTATATATAATATAATTAATTTAATATAATTTAATATATATTAGGGATGCACCAATACCATTTTTTCCAGACCAAGTACAAGTACCAATACTTGCCAATTACTGATTCTGTCCTGGACTTGTTCCCAGCCTGTGACTGGAAAGTGAAGGAAGAAGCAACACAGTGATGAGCTCATCTCTGGCACTCTGCTTTTTCCATCTATCAGCATGCTTCTCATCAGCACATACCTGATTGGTTCCTTGTGCTGCTTCTTCCTCTCGTACTCCAGCCTGCTGTACATGATCTGCAAGAGGCTGATACTAGGTCAAATTTACTTACTTGCTCTGCTTGCATTTAAAACTATACTTTTAATGAAGGTTTTTGTGATTGCAGAGCTGCATTCATTTGTAACTTTTGTATCTGCCTAGGACTCAGAATAACTCTTGACATTCCCTGATACTCAAAACCTGAACCCTTTAACACTTGACACTCTTGGCACTTTTGATTATGTAGTGCTGAATGCTGCCATGTGCATTTCTTTGTTCATGTATAATACAAACTTAGAAACATACAGGTAGAAATTGTGTATGTTGCAGGTACATTAAAAAAAGGTTAAACTATTACTTGCATTGTAGCGTGCTTCCCATCATTTGGGCTTTCTTAAAGCGTGTAAGCCCACAAAAGAGCTGCTTGTCCAGTTTTTTTTTAAAACACACTAGATGTGCACTGTTTAAAATGCATTTTCATGAAGTAAAATGCATAAATAGTGTAAGATAAAATGTGCGAATAGTGCAATACTGTGAGATTCTAATTATAAGGAAAGACTCGCTTTCCTATATTGTTTCTATAGAGTATGTCCCAGATCATGCTGTCTTTCTTCAATTTGTAACCATAATATTAAAGAGGAAGTATCATCACACATTAAAAATGCCAGTTGAACCCCTCAGGGGACTAAATGCATATAGCACCTGGTCCCGTTCTGATCTTTTGTGTGGTTGCTGAGCAGTATGGTTGGACGGCTCGCCCTCCACCACTGTCTGACCATAATGCTCAAAAAGTAAACAAATACAAAATTAGATCTGATTGGCAGGGCTCTTCTCTGCCATCAGGGGCACACTATAGATGAGTGCATTCATTCTGCACAGCAGGGGGAAGGGCCAGCTTAGATCACACACACTGGCACTCACAATTGTAAATTATCAGTCAGCGCTGGTGGGAGCCAATGGCCTATCCGCTTGCTACTACTGTGTTTCCCCGATAATAAGACACTGTCTTATATATTTTTTGGCTGAAAAAACACACTAGGTCTTATTTCCGGGATAGGTCTTATTTTTTTTAATGTACAACAATCCAAAGTTAACGCAAATCCAAATTAAATAATCAAAAATGACAAAGTCAAGAATAGGGTGATCAGGGCAAACAGGGGTGCCGTCCCTTTCCAAGAGCAATTTGGTAACCAATTGCTGGCCAGAATGAGCGAAGCGCGCTTTCACTATCGATTCCTCACAGGCGGTTTGCATTTGGTATCACTCCGCCTGTTACAGGAACCGGCGCTATAGAGGCCTCCTATAGAGGCGCTATAGATTGGCTTATGCGGCTCTGCTCCCTCCGCTGCCGCCTCACTTCCTGTAGCGCTGGCTTAGTTGGCACCGCTGATTCTCTCCCGCCTCCCCCGCGGCTCTTCAAGTTCCCACCTTTTGCCACCACCGGCCCTGGGAATGGTCACAACTAGGTCTTATTTTCGGGGTAGGTCTTATATTTTAGCAATTGCCAAAAATAGTACTAGGTCTTATTTTCGGGGTAGGTCTTATTTTCGGGGAAACAGGGTAGTAACCCTCCACTACCAGCAGGCAGATCTTAGCCTTACTAGCATTGACATTGTGAGTGCCTGTGTGTTCCCTCGGGTGCTGCCTCATGCTCCATTCCCATGCATTCAGCTGCTGCTGCTAATATATTCTGTGTAGAAGCCTGGAAGTGCACATCTGCCTGTCTGCGCTACACACACAAAATGGGGTATTAGCTAATGCTAATCCACTGCAGACAGAATGTGTGTTGCTCCACGGTAGTAATATGTTTTTCAATGTTCTTGCAGTGCCAATTTGATAGAAGAGGCAGTGGCTACAGTGCTGTGCTGAATTTCCTCCATAGGAATGCCCATAAATTGGGCTTCAGCCTGAGGTGGAGCTACAGCCAGCACATACAGAAATAAACATGTGCTTTTAATTCCCAAACCCAGCATCAATCTGAATGGGACCAAGTTCTACATGCACTTGGTCCCCTGGGGGATTCAGCAGAGATTTTTAATTTGTGGTTATACTTCTACAAATAAGCTGAGAATTGAAACTCCCTTTTAAATGTGCAAGTACTGACCCAGTAGAAGTGACTGCAGGCAGTATTGTTGGGACTGCAGACCTACAGGTTTGTGTCTCATTAAATAGTAAAACAAGGACAATAGTGACAATGCCAGATAAGAAAGCTATGAACAAGGCAGCAGTCGCAGCGTCTATATTTTGCGGCTCCCTTTAAATCTACTTAATACGTTTTTTGAGTGACTCCTTCCATGTGATATCCTCACAGACAAGCCGTGCAATACTATGCAAGTGAAAGAGCAGAAGGGAAAATGCAGTTATTTGGTTTTCAAAGCGAGGGAAAATGGTTTAACACATTTCTTTTCTGTATTTTCTTCAAAAAATAAAAATGAGGAATGAACATATTTTTATAGGAAGGGAAAGAAAACCATCCCTGGTCTTCTACCAGTATCTGTATCCAAAACATGACACTGCAAATTGCAAATTGCAAAGGCTGGCAGTGGGATTTGGTTGTTATGACCACAATACAATATTTCACTTACTAGTCAGCAAAGAGGACCTGTCTTACCTAGGTTTATTAAGCCCTGTATTCCATGCAGTATAGCTGACTCCTGGGTAATTTGAACTTTTGTACTTAGTGTACATCAGGCGTAGGCATCCTCAGAACCTTAGCTGTGGTGAAACTTCAATTTCCATGAAGCATTGCAAAACTCTGACATTTCACCAGAGCTGGAGTGCCAAGGTTGTCTATCCATGGTGTCCATTGTGCACCTCTCTAGCTAGTTACAAATTAATTGCATGGCTTACCATTCTCTTTATTTTTTTGTGTTTGATGTAGAGAGGTACCCAGCTAGTTTAACTCGTGCTCAACTCGTTTCCTGGTGGACCACAAGGAGAACTTGGGCCTCCAGGTAAGCTTGGTCTCTATTATTATACATGTCCGAGAGTCATTTCGTTTTTGCAGTGGATCTTCAAGCAACCACCAGCTGGTTGACACACTGGATGCCTTAGATCCTTGTAGTCCTACCCAGCCTGGCCAGTGAGTGCATGCCAATCCTCGCCACGGCAGGATTGGCTGCAATGGCTCTCTGGCTCTCTTGTTAGAGCAGCCTGAGAGTACTCCACATACTATGTGCTGGTACATATGACTAGGGGATCTCGGCCAACCTGTCACAGTACCCTATGGCCTGGTTCACAACTGTACGTTTTGTAGCGCGTTCAACGCTCTACGAACGCTCTACAAAACGCTCAAACATGAAAATCCCATTGTTTTCTATGGGTATGGTTCACACCTTGCCGTATTTCAGCCCGTCTGAACGCGCTACAAAACGGCCTACGCTTGAAAAGGTACATGAGCTTCTTTGCGGCGTTTTTGTCGCGCGTTTCCATTGGGATACAGCCAATTCGCTCTCGGAAACGCGCGTTTGTCGCGTGGTTTTTACCGCGAATTGCTGTAAAAACGCGCGTCACGAAATGCGCGACAAACACGCATATTCGATACGCCTAGGTGTGAACAGAGCCTATGTGGGCCAGCGCCATCCAGCTACATGGAGACGTACCGCTGCTGCCGATGGTACATATGGTCAGGGATCTCTGCTGGCTGGTCACAGTACCCTGTTCTGGTAGAGGTGTGCCAACTATGTCTAGCCCATGTATCAACCTACCTGGTGTCGGCCATTCTTTTCTCTCTTTGTTCATTACAAGCAAAAGGCTCTACATTGGCTGGATGTTGTTTGGGCACTTCGGATTTATTTAGATGCCACGGCATCTTTTTTTCACGGATGGTGTTTGGAAGGGTGAGGCCATGCCTTCCTCTACCATTTCGCTGTAGATTAGGAATACCATTGTACAGAACCCCCTTTCCCCGTTACGGCCCATCCCACTAGGGCTGTGGGTGTCTTCTTCACAGGATAAAGGCCAGTGGGATTCCGAGAGGTTGGTATGAACACATGGTTAATCTGGTTGCAGGCGTTCTCTGGCATCTGCTGCTTTTATCAGATCTTCTATATCATGGTCCCATTTTCCTTACTGCTTTACAGACACTTCCTTTAACAGCCTGGCTGTTGAAAGCCAAGGTACTGAGGGACAGAGGTTAATCCGAGGGGGTTATTTCTACTACGATTAAAGCTCACAAGGCTACTTCACGTAGTATCTATCACTGTACTTGGAAGTCTTATTTTGCCTGGTGTGAGTCTTTGAACGTATCTCAGCGTATCCTTTCTGTTGCTAGAGTTTTGGCCTTTCTCCAACATGGGGTAGATCAAGGGTTAGCTATATGTACTATTAAGGGTCACATTTCGGCCTTGGCTGTTTTTTTAGCAGCCCTCTGTGGTTAATTACTTGGTAGGCACCTTTTGTTCAGGGAGTTTCTCGCATTGTGCCTCCTGTTAGGTTTCAGTTGCTTCCGCGGGATTTGAATTTGGTGCTTTAGTTGTTGGAAGACTCTCCTTTTGAGAACATGTGGGAGATTCCCTTATTATCTCTGTCTCAGAAAGTACCCTTTTTGGTGGCAGTCACCTTGTTTCTTCGCGTTTGTGAGTTTGCGGCCCCATCGTGCAAGCCCCCTTTTTGGTTTTACATAGGGACACGGTTGTGCTCCAGCCCCAACCATCTTTTCTACCTAAGGTCGTTTTTTTTATTTCACCTCACTAAGGACATCGTTCTTCCCTCTCTTTGTCTGAAGGCTGTTCATCGCAAGGAAAAGCCTCTACATTGGATGGATGTCTGCTGGGCACTATGGATTAGTTTGAAGATTTATTTGCAAGAGTTTTTCTTTGATTCATATGGACCTTTATGTGATGGATCCCATAGACCAATGTTAATATTAATTTAACTTTTATAAGTTCTGTTGAGTGGTTTCCATGTTTTTTTTAAGAAAGATTTAATAGAAATGACAAACTAGTGCGTACTGGATGATGGGAATTTAATATAAAGAAGGATAACAGAGCACAATCTAAAAATAATTTCAGCCTGTGTTTTCTCTTGCTACATTAACTACATTGCTGTTAATATTTGTTATTTGGTCTTGCCCTCATTGCATTTGGTGTAGTGGGTGTGTAGACAATAAAGACATAAGAAACTGATGTTTTAAATATAAACTTAAATATAAAAAATTGTTTATTCCAGTTATATATATATAAACCGTATATATATATATATATTCCTCATTACAAATAATGTATTGTTTCAGTGCTGCTAGTAGAGGTACCTAAAACGTTTCTTTATACTGGCTTTCTATATTCTCCTACACACAGGGACTGTTTGATGGAGTAAGGGGCCAGTAATGTTTTCCAGTCTGTCGTATTGAGTAGTGCTGCAGTTTGCTTAATAATGGAACAGGAACTACAACAGGGACGACCATGTCATTGTGATTGCGTATCTTCATTGCCCTGTCAACAGATAGGAAGTGGGAAGTCACCAAGCTGTATTGCTTATCCGCAATACAGAAAAGTGTGGTCACTGACCTGGCTATGTAGTGTGGCAGAGTTGTTTCGGCTGAAGAGATCTGAAGGTTGTATGGCAAGTTATTGGGGAACATTTATATACTTCAGCTGTGCATTTATGTTCAATTGAGTACTAGTACAGTACAAATACAAATAGGAACAATGTTAACATAGCAAAATATAACAGATCAGCACAAGTCTACTCAGCATGAAAGCATATACAGCGTTCAACAGTGGACTTCTAGGATCAGATCCAGATGTTGTAGATGGGAATGACGTGTATCTCTTTTATATATAACATATATAATAATATAAAGAGAGGATAGAGGTGGGTTCACCCTGGCTTGACCTCTCCAACATCAACTGGGAAACTAAAATATCAGATTTGGGTGGACTGACCCTTTAAACATCCTACTACAAATCTGTTGAGAGGGTGACTATTAGTCGCAGATCAGTATCAGACTCGGCGAGCAGGTTATTAACGATTCGGTGCTTCAGTTCTGTTTCTAGGGCATCTATGGGAAGCCATTTCCAAAAAAACTTTAGCAGGCAGCCAGGAATAACTTCCTGACAAAGGTGTTACGCTCACTACTTAATAATGGAACAGGAACTACAACAGGGACGACCATGTCATTGTGATTGTGTATCTTCATTGCCCTGTCAACAGATAGGAAGTGGGAAGTCACCAAGCTGTATTGCTTATCCGCAATACAGAAAAGTGTGGTCACTGACCTGGCTATGTAGTGTGGCAGAGTTGTTTCGGCTGAAGAGATCTGAAGGTTGTATGGCAAGTTATTGGGGAACATTTATATACTTCAGCTGTGCATTTATGTTCAATTGAGTACTAGTACAGTACAAATACAAATAGGAACAATGTTAACATAGCAAAATATAACAGATCAGCACAAGTCTACTCAGCATGAAAGCATATACAGCGTTCAACAGTGGACTTCTAGGATCAGATCCAGATGTTGTAGATGGGAATGACGTGTATCTCTTTTATATATAACAGGAAGAGAGGATAGAGGTGGGTTCACCCTGGCTTGACCTCTCCAACATCAACTGGGAAACTAAAATATCAGATTTGGGTGGACTGACCCTTTAAACATCCTACTACAAATCTGTTGAGAGGGTGACTATTAGTCGCAGATCAGTATCAGACTCGGCGAGCAGGTTATTAACGATTCGGTGCTTCAGTTCTGTTTCTAGGGCATCTATGGGAAGCCATTTCCAAAAAAACTTTAGCAGGCAGCCAGGAATAACTTCCTGACAAAGGTGTTACGCTCACTTAAAAAGCAAATAAACAGTGAATGTACCACTAAGCGAATAATGTTTCCTGTGCGACTATTTGGCCTGCGCTTAGGAAGGTCCAGTTGTTTTTCCAAACGTCCCAAGGTCTTGGGTCTTATCAGTCAGGCACCAAATCTGGGATATGAGATGAATAATTTTTTATATTTATTCAGAATTTTAACTGTATAAGAGGGAGCTCATCATAGGGCCTCCGGCTTCATCTTTCAGGACCAGTAAACCTTTCAAACAACATTTCAAGATGCAAAACTTTCAGTGCTGACTTTAGTTACCTTGGCTCTTGTTATGAATAGTTTTCCTTCCCATCGCCTCTGGTTTTGACTGAGGGTCGTAGAGAATATCAAAGACTTTGGAGGTTTAAACTGCTCCATTGCTCTCGGGCCCCAGGTTCTATCTGGTTAAACGTTCTTTCTAGTAAAGAGTATAGACTTGTAAGGTAACTCTATGGTTCAGCTGTTCCTTGGTTGTTGGAATCAGTCACATCTGACATTGTTAGGCTGATTAAAGGAATGAGAATGGTCACACAATAAAATGTGCAAAATTTTGTGTCAATTATTCAATCATGTAAAAAGAAAATCCCTGTTCACTTATTTCATCTACTCATGATTGGATCATTGAAGTGAATCATCACACGTTTTATTGTCTGAATATTATCAGATCCTTTATTAAATCAGATGTTGTGGTCAGCAGACAATTTATGAGACCATCAGGCTTTGTCAGTAAAACAGTGCAAGGAGCACATTACTAGATCCTGAGGGGTTCATTTAGAGGGCTATTCACAAAAGGATGAAGAGTTTGGAGAAGGCAGGAGAAGTAAACAGTTAAACAGTCTAGGCCAAAATAGCTGATTTGGAAAAATTCTCCAATTCATTTCACTTTCCAGTTCAGCCATTTTGGCCTAGACTGTTCACTTCTTCTGCCTTCTCCAAACTCTTCACCCTTTTCTGAATAACCCTGTTAGAAACCAATCGCACAGGGAACAGCTATGTGAATAAGATTGACAGTGCATTTTAGGCCACTAGATGGAGCCAAGGAGCACAGATTCCTATGTCACCATAATGCACTACGAATCTCGTACACATAGCTTCAGATTCAGAGCAATAGAAAGTGTGTGTTACTTTTCAGTAGAATATTGCATTATTAATCTGTTGTAATATGAAAAATAACTTTACATTGCAAAGGCAGCCAACACATTTCAGAGGTCTGGAAGTGCCCCTTCTTCAGGGATTGCAGTGTTAGATATTGTGAATCCTTCAGACGGGGGGACTCTTGTTGCGAAGAATTAAATAAATGGCACAATGCTCAGCAGTTGGTTATTGTAGGCCATTAGGTTATTTTTTTGTACTTCTCGAACGGCTATAACAATGCTTTTAGTGGTATATTAAATGGGCCAAAAGGAAACAAATAAGAACATTGTTTGGGTATATACAGTATATTAATTTATTACTAGAGAGTACACAATAGTATAATGATAGAGCAACTTAAAATCTCGTACGTAGCTTTATCCTTATAGGGTGATTGCAAGCAAATGGTTAAATCTATCCCTAGCAAAAGATTACAATTTCCTTTATAGCTCAGTCCCAGCATTCTGAGAAGACCCTTTCCTGAGCAGTGGTGAATGAGAGATATTTACCAAGCAAATTAGTGACCAAATTAGATGCATGTCAGTCTGTCTGTCAGCAAAGTCTATGTGGTTTTTTTTAAATGTATTTGCAACCCCCATACCTGCAATGGGCAGCTAACTGAGACTGATTTGCACAAGTCTATAACAGAATTATAAATGGAGTATGCAAAATCTCGAAGCACACCAGTCTAAAATGTAAAAAATATATAAATCTGAAAAGGTAAAAAAGGGTGTTTATACCAATGTCGCTTTTTGATCATTCGATGTCGGCTCTTCCTATCATCGTGAAGCAGAATTCACCAAGCTTTGGATTGTTCACCTACTTATAGAGAACGTGAGTTGGGATTAGACCGTCGTTAGACAGGATAGTTTTACCCTACTGATAGCTACCTCACTGTGATCTATAGAAAATCACCCCTTGAGCCAAGCTTTTGAAAAATATCAAGATTAAAAAAGTTACAAAAAGGACTTTTAGCCTCACCAAAATCAATGCCAGACCCTTATGTCCGAGATAGGGATCTGGTATAGATTTTAAGGGGGAACCCACATAAAAAATGGGGTTTCTCCCTTTCACATCAGATTCCCCTCTTTTATATCAGGAGCCGTTCTTTATACACGCTCCTTCCCTTCACATCAGAATCCTCCCTTTCAAATCAGAGACCCCCCCCTTTACATCAGGAGCCCCTCTTTATATTATGACCCCATTCTCCTCAGGAGACCCCTCCTTTCACATCAGATGCCCCTGAGGAAGACAGAAGGCACCCCGTCCCCATCGCACCCTGGTGAAGAAAGGTTGCTTTAGACCACCAGAGGGAGAACATTATGAATGAAGCGGCCTAATTTATATTAAATCTGTCTTCTAATATGTCTCTCTGCTCTTGTTATTGCATTGCCTTACTGTGTGATATAATTGATAAAGGTTCCCCAATGTGCTTAGAGGAGAGTGTTAGGATAAATGCAACAGCTCTTTCCCGAACCAACTCACTGGTAACTCACTCCCCAAACCAAAATTTACTGGTATTCCTGAGTAGGGATATAGCATATCAATCTAATATCCCCCAAATTCCTCCAAGACTGGAATGAAAACAAAGAAATCTCGATTCTTTCTGTTTTATTTTCATTCTCTTTGCAGTTCCAGGATTGCCATCAGTCATGTGAACACATTTTGGTCCCCTGTACAAAACTCAAGGCCGTCTTAACTCAAACAAAAGTCTTAGATTTCAGGATTCTGATCAATGGAATTTTAAAACGGTTTCTAAACCTGGAATTTCCTCAAAGAAAACACCAATGAGAAACAAAACTGAGATACTTTAAACTGTTACATCTCAGGTTGCGCCGTTGGTTTGTGTTTTAGGTTGCGAGAGTTCACTCTTGAGTCTGCCCAGGCACGAAATTCACTCGGTTACTGTTTCTCTGGCTCTGTGTGGGGGAACTGGAAGCTGAATTGTGGTCAAAGCCACTAAACAGCCTCAAAAACCACACAAATCAGCTGGAGGTGGGAGCTGGCAGGAGTTACGGTCCAAGGATCTGACCCATTAATACCCCTGTGAATTCTGGTTGATGCATCTCAGCAAGGGATCGGCATCCAACGCATAGCTGCCAGGTAGAAATATTTACCAACCAAAATGTGCTCTCTAACCTCCTGCGGATGAGTAAGGGTGAGAGCTGTAAGCACAGATTTACACGTTAGGACCTTTTGGCTTCGATACCTTTTTATAGGAAATGTACTTAGAGTCAGCGGCAGCTTCCAGCAATGCCGGAATAAGAGAGTTTGTACCAGGAAGCCTCAGATTTTGATAGTGTATGAAATTCTATGGGTGGGGCAAAGGTTCAGTTTAGGACTATAGTACAGTGTAACTAATGCAGTTCTCACGCTAAGGTGAATTATTGCTTCCTAAAATGTGTTTTTCTGTGGTGTGAAAATTATACTGGGAAGAACATTTTTTTCAAAGGAAATTACATTGAGTGTGTCAAAAACATGTTTAATTGCCATGAATAGGCTGAATCATCTGGTTTGCAGGGGACTAGACCAACATTTCTAACTTAGAATATAAGGATAGAGTTACGGAGCAAGGGACATTGGATCACATATTATAAAATAGGTGTACCTATGAATACATTATAGTATAGGGCAAATCCTAAACCAGATCGCTAGTGCTCCTTAAAAAATGAAAGATAGCACCTAACTTTTTAGTTTTTCTTTAGTTGTTATTAATGGAGCTGGCTCCTAAAAAAAATATTGCTGGCTCCTGGATTGCACAGACTGGCTCCTGAATTCCATAATAATTTTGTCCATCCATGGTATAGGGTTAATGCATTATGTGTAAAACAAAAATAAGCAGAATGAATTTACTTTATTTAACGGAGACCCTATTTTTGGCTCTTCTTGGGTTCTGTGCTTACGGCAGCTATTGTTTCTTGCAGTGTTATACCCATTTTCTCCTGGTCTGTTGCTGGGAGTTGGGGAGGCAGGTTCTCATTTGGACTTCTCATTACTAGGAGCAGGCGTAGGCCAGGCTTGCCACACATCTGATTTTAAACTGGGCAGTCCATTTTCTATAACCACCATGCAGTTCTATAACTGTAATGCAGAGTGTTCAGTTTGAGCACTCTGCATAGTGAATGTGACTTTGCCCCCAATGTTCAACCTGCACTGTGTATCGTGGTGACAGGGTCACTTTAAAGGAAACCCGTCCTAAGAGGAAGTTGTAGGCTGCCATTGATGATCTCCTCCTAAAAATGCTAGTTTAGTAGTTGCCTTTCTGACCCTCTTACTTCATTCTTTGAATTACTGACATAGAGCAAGTTTAGAGGTGAGAACATTTGACCTTTATCTTACTTATGTTCTACTGACTTAGAACATTTTGAAGCAAGTGGGGCTAGCCTGACAGCCAGGCAGCCAGCATATTCAGAAGAGTCCTCAATGACAGCAAACAACATTTCTCATAAGACAGGACTAGTTTAACATCTGTGAGACAAATAGGGAAACATGTGCTAGAAAATGAGTCCATTCATTAGGTTTGCCTAATCACCTTTATAAAACTATTCCCATGAGTTGTGGAAGTAATAGGTATTAGAGGGAACCAGGTCCAGAAAAATGACCCTCGCCATAGTGAGAATCAGAAGCCGTTCTTATAATAATTCTAAAACAAATACAATGAATCACAAACAGATCGCTCAGACTGATATTCATATCATCCCTCTAAATCTGCTCTGCTATTAATGTGTCTGGTTCTCTAACTCCTTCCCCCTTGGCCATGTTCTGCCCATCTAGATCTATTATCATACTCCAGGGAACAAGGGACCACCATGACTTTCTGTACAAGCTCAGAGAGGTCATACAGTTCTGAGCCAAGTGCGGGATATTGAATTCAGTTCAATCATCATCTTCCAGGACATGCAGATGTCATCAGCACTATAATCTGTAGTGTGTCATTCCCATTATAGTCTTTATGGGCCTTTTCTGCTTTTTTTCTTGTGTTTGCTTTTGTTAAAGGAAACCTGTCCTGAACAAAGATAGACTGCCAATCTCTACTTCTGAAACTGCTAGTTCCCTGAATGTCATGCTAAATCAAGGGCTTCAATACTGTTTAAGTCACTGTCCAGTAACAAGTATGCAGACCAGAAGCTCTGACTTTGCAGATCTCCATGCTTGTTATAGGTCCCATTAGAGAGCCACAGGTTCACTATCAGTTGGGCTGTCATTGGGAAAAGAAAGGTTTAATGAGGGCTGCTGTCATCTTATGGGTCGTTTGATCTGCTGTTCATGGCACCTTGGTAGAATAAGTGGAGTACTAGGTGGTTGGAGTTTCATCTGTCATTATTTGAATTATTCCTTGATCGTTGGCATGGAAGATTAGTGGAATTGTTTAGTTCTTCTTACTATGGTTCAGCAGGCAATTGATGCTTACTGCTATTAAGGTTGCAGATAACAAAATATTTGCCGCTGGTGAATTAAACCCGGACCAAAAAAAGAAAATAAGTGGAGGGCATACATGACTAGGTGAATAGTGGAGACAAAGTGCTAAAAGGGTCAACGGGGGTTCGGCTTCAGGACATAGGTCACTTACCTGATTGGCCAGGTTAAAGGTTAGGTGGAGCTTTAGTGGTGGTCTGAGTGGTAGGGGTCCTCTCTTCATCAATTGGTGACTGTCGGACGAGGAACAAACTTCCCTCCCACCACCCCTTTTGTTGTTGACCTATGAGAGTTTTATGCTGGTATGGGACAGTTGGATTCTTTGGAGGCCGTCAAAAATAGGTGCTGGTGGTTAATGTTTGGGGACCTGCCTTGGTTATGGTGTCCTCTGTTCATGGTGTGTAAGCTGGTGAACACTACATTTGGATATTGAAAGTGTCTGCGGTCAGTTGGTGGTTGTCCCCAGGGAGGTGGGGGCTAACATGTTTAAGTACTGCCGCAGAGAATGGATTCAGAAAAGGTGTGGCCTTCAAAGACCTGCTACTTTGTTTATGTAATTCTTGCTGATGTTGAAGTTTGTTTCTATATTTATGTTTTATATATATAATAAAGGCCACTAAGGCCATTTTAGGCCATATTGGAGCGTGGTCTCTTTATCCCTTTACAGGGACGGGGTGGTTGGGTGGTCTTAGTAGTCCATATATTGGGGTAAATGATTGGGGACATCTATTGTACCATAGCCATGTTGTTCACCTTATATCTCCTTGCAGTATAATAGTTACTGAATGGTAGTTCTGGCACGGTTTTGTTTGAGTACAACATACTCTAAGCCCATAATCACAGTGAATACAGATGTTATGACAGCACCATTAAATCTGATCTAAAATACAACTATTAATAAACGTATTTTTAGCAAATATTTAATAACTGCTCTATCTGACCAGTGATAGGTTATGATAAAGCCACACAGAGGAGCTGGATAAAGAGCAGGAAATGGAAAAGTTGGTGTTATTCCAAAGCAAACATTATAACAGGGCTATCAATAAAGTCAACATGAACAGAGGTCAAAGCAACTTCAAGGACTAATTCACTAAACATAAACAGCCCGTACACATAGAATATGGTGGGGCAACATATTCCTTTGCCCGGTCTGTTATTTTTTCAGGGTAGAAGTTTTCAACATGGTGCTTTCAGTGCTGAAAACAGATGAAAAACCTACTCGCCCTACCTAAAATTTGGTTATTTAATGTAGCCCCCTAAAATTCTGACCCTCTTAATGCTTAAAACCTAACCTCTACCTGTTAGAAAAAAAACAATGAATCCCTAATCTAACCTGACTCGAACATTCCTAAAGACTAATTCCACCTTCTGCAAAAATAAATAAATACATCTACATCTACATGTATTAGTATTAGTTCTTTTATAATGAAGTCCGCAAAGTCTAGTGCAGACTGTTCTCTAGCTCTGGGTCCATACCGAGGTATGGATTTGCACTTATGGAGATGGAGGAAGTTATACTATACTATGATTTGAACGTCAATAAAAGTGCTTCTGTTTGAAGAGGGTGTGCTGGCACCTTTTACTATTGCAGTAATATCAGTCACAGATCCTGAATTAATGAAGCTGCTGGGTGGGCAGAGCCACACACAGCCGTGCCAAATTCAACTATATACAACATGCTGGGGAAAAAGAACCCTGCAATACTGTAAGCGGGGGCTGTTTGGGGGTGGGAGGCAACAGACTGTAACCATATTACACCCAAAGTATGGGAAACATGGTCTGAAACCATCTCTGACAATTAACACCTAACCTCTAACCAAGTCTTTCTTAACCATGGATTTTCCCTAGGCTGCTCAGGGTTCCTTGAGCAGTGGTCCATTGATCTCCCACCTATACTGACCATTGGCGATAAAGAGCAATTTTTCCACTGACATCTAATGTAAGGGGTCACCTATCCGGTGACCACCAAAGGTAGGGGACACTACAGTATGGATTTGCCTTCTGGCCAATGTTATTACTGCTTTCTTGTCAAGGACTGAAACCATTTCTGACACTTAACACCAAACCTCTTACCAAGCCTTTCTTAACCAGGAATTTTCCATAGGTTGCTCAGGGTTCGCTGAGCAGTGGTGTATTGATTTCTAACCTATACTGACCACTGGTGAAACAGGGCAATTTGTCTGCTGACATCTAATCTAAGTGGGCAGTGGGCACCTATCCAGTGACCACCAATGGAAGGGGACACTACAGTATGCGCTTGCCCTCCGGCCATTATAATTACTGCTTTCTTGTCATACTTATTACTCAAACTACTTTTTTTTATTTAAAACATTCTATTTCTACAACTTACTGATCACGTTAACAAGTAGATATAATAATTCTTAGCAGGGGCTCCCCAACATGTGAAAATTAAAGGTTTCCCTTAGCCTTTAAGCATAACCTGACTTCCCATAGAGTTGAATTATAACCTATACTGACCACTGGTGAAACAGGGCAATTTGTCCGCTGACATCTAAACTAAGTGGGCACCTATCCAGTGACCACCAATGGAAGGGGACACTACAGTATGCGCTTGCCCTCCGGCCATTATAATTACTGCTTTCTTGTCATACTTATTACTCAAACTACTTTTTTTTATTTAAAACATTCTATTTCTACAACTTACTGATCACGTTAACAAGTAGATATAATAATTCTTAGCAGTGGCTCCCCGACATGTGAAAATTAAAGGTTGCCCTTAGCCTTTAATTTTCCTATTGAGTTGAATTGCAACGGCCATTTTTGGCTAGTCCGAAATCCATGGCTTGCAAGTTGCTCGGAACAGAGCGACCTCTAGTGGTAGGAAACAGTCTGTGAAATAGTAAACAATTGCTTCCACATATGTCAGTTATGCAAAGTGAAACAGTTCTACTGAACACAACAGGTAGCATAGCAAATGTCTCTAAGGTGGCTACACACTTCTGTGCAAAGCAATAATTAGTGCATGCCTTTTGTATATTTTAGTGTGTTTGAAACACACATTTATGATTAAAACACACATGTACATTGACATTTTTTTTTTTTTGGTTCATGCATTATGCAGACTTGCAAACAATAAATACCTTTACACATGGCATTGAGTTGGTTGTGATCGATTTGCACCCCTCTCTCTGTCATTAATCACTGGGAATGATTATGGATGAAAGCTGGTTGGAAGCCGCCAAAGTAATACCGACGCTGAGTTTATCAGCATTGCAGTCTCAGAATAGAAGAACAGTTTCCACTGCTGTGCAGTTACGGCACAGAACACAAGCGGTAAAGCATTGTTTCCACCCAATGTCATTTTTTTCCTTCCTGACATCTATAAATATCCATACAAACTCATAAGGATCATAATAAAAGTCGGCTGTTATCTGCCTGGAGCATCTATATTTGGGGACAGTGACATTTTGAACTTCGAATGGGACACATTTAGAAATGAAAGGGTGGGTAAATTCAGTAGCGGGGGGACAGGAGGAGCAGCAGCTGAGCCTTCTCCGCAGACTATTAGAGGTGACACCGTGTATATGGCTAATGTGTAAATTAAAAGAATATGAAGAGTTACCCTACTGGGAGATCTAATCCTCACCCATTCGCACTTCTGTGTATAAGAATGTATGTGCGTGCAAAAAGCCCAATAGGACTTTTAGTTTCAGGGCCCAATCACACCATGTGGCGTGACCTGCGTTTTTGCACCTGATCAATGGAGGTCCCTGTAAGGGCACAATTGTCTATGTGCCATGTTCACATCACAATACAGCATTGCAGTGCATTGTGTTAAAATGCAGCATGTCTAGATGAAGGGAGACCCCCGTGCTTCAGATAAAAGTGTGGGCCCCCCAATTCCATATCGGCCATTATCAAATCTCTGCCTGGCTGCTCAATATAGGCAGAGGCAGCAAATGAGAGCCCCCCCTTTCCTGAACCATACCAGGCCACATGCACTCAACATGGGGAGAGTTTGTATTACCTAGATGGCCCCCTTTGCAAAGCGGCATGTCCACATGTTGATGGGAACAAAGGCCCGTTTGCCCATTTTGATGGGTATTATGGCCTCTCCGCCACATCCCTTGCTTGGTGGACGTGGGGGTCTGTGCAGGAGGGGGGGGGGGGGGTACGCTTTGTATTCTGTGGGGAAAATAATGCAAGGCTCTTTGTGAATGGACAAGGGTAGAGGAAAGGACAGGTATATGAGTGGAGCCGCACCCTGTCACAGCAGCAGCTCTTCATTTCCGCAGCATGGGAAGTATAGCTCTGCCTGAACATTCCACCATGAGTGACACTAGGATTTTAAAATTAACCCTCATAGACCTATGATTACCGTCCTATTGGTATAGAACAGCCTTTTTCAACCACGGTGCCTTCTGGCTTTCCTCTAAATTTTGTCAGCACCATGGAAGCAAATTATGCTAATCCAGGAAGGGTGGGATCCATTCATAAAGGTTCTCCTCCATCCAAGCCTGCTTTGCCTCTCACCTTAAGCCATGCTGCCACAGCTGTGGCTCCTGATATTAAAGGGGAGGCTCCAATGTGAAAGGGGGGCTCGTGATATGAAGGGGCAGGCTATAAAGTGTGAAGGGGAGTGCTGATGTGAAAGGAGGTGGGGCTCTGATGTGATGGGAAAACCTCTCCTTTTTGTGCGCGTTTGCATTGGATCTCTGCTATAAATCCATACCAGACTCTTATAAGGGTGTCAGGAACCAGATCTGAACCCGTGGCCTGTGCTGTAGTTGGCAGTGGTTCTACCTGCTGAGCCACCTTAGAACCTTGGATAGCTCGTTGCCTGCTCTCCTGTGTAATCCTCAGTTAAACCTAGTTTCTGCTGAACTCCTTGCTCCAACCTTGAACTTCCTATTTAGGCCATGCCTCTGCACTTCCTGTTTGCCAGATTATTGTGCTCCTGCCATTATCTTGCTTCCTGCTCCCTCTATGATACAATCCGGTCATACTGCTAACCCGTGTACCGACCTTTGGCTGCTAATTCACTGACTACTCTCATCGTCTGCTGCTTCATACCCGATACCTTTGGCTACTAACCTCGGTTTGTTCTCTGACTACGCTTTGGCCTGCTCCTAACTACTACCGTCTGCTTGTGTACCAAACCTGGCCTGTTATACCACAAATGTGCCTGCTGTTTCAGCTACTGGACTCTGAGCCTGATCCCAGATCGTGACAAAGGGTCTGCAATAGATTTTGGAAGGGCAACACTTTTTTTTATGTTTTTTACATTTTAGACTAGGGTGACCTCAATATTTTTTTGGGTGCCATGGCTGAAAAAAGGTTGCAAAATGCTGGTATAGAGCACAAGGCAGTTCTGGAGTTCAGCTTTAAAGTGGAACTACATCCTACTATCCCTTACAGCCAAGGAAGGTGCCATATTAGCCTCTATTTAGATTGCAGTAGCCATGGTGCTGCACATGTGATCAGCTATGACATCAGCCATTTGATGACTTGAAACTTCGGTTGAGAGCTTAAATAAGCACCCTGGCAACCTTGAGAGTTGTAACTGTTTTTGGAGACCATTAAATTGGTGGGTAAGGTTCCACTTTAGAAAGCTTAGAATGGCCTATAGCACCATGTTGGGCCTGTAGGCTGTTATAAAATTAGACTTGCCCAGCGTGTGGCCGTAACTGTCACCGGCCCGGAGTGACTGACAAGAGTGGAGCGCGACAATCAAAATAGAACCTTTCTTATCTGGCTTGTCCAAACCTTCCCATGGGGATGTTTTCTTGACGTGGAAAGTTTGTAGAAGATATATCGGGACCTTTCATAAGAGAATGAGTTGGGGAAACAGCGAGGAGAGTTTTCATAGCAGTAAAACAGTTGTTATGACAGCCAAACACATCAATACTCGTCTGCATCTAAGTCACATGACGGGAAGAGCCAGGGCCAGAACATGACAATCGGCCCGGATTAGATAAACACGTCTTGTTTATTTGGTTAGGATGATGGCTGTTTATGTAATTAGGTCAGATGCTGCTAATATTATTCAGCTTTACAGCTCAGGAAGCTTGGGTATCGTAAAACAACTTCCATAGGATAGAGGGAAACGTGCAAATATTGAGCTAGCATTGTAGTCATTTTTTATTTATCATTTGCAATTGTACATTGCGTATTTCCATTAAAAGGGGATCTCTGGTCAAAAACTAAAAATAAATCTGTATTTCTATATTGAATTTCCATAAGTTCTATATCACTCCTGATAGCCATACCCATCTACAGGTATTTAAACTTACTTAATGAAGATGTCCATAGGATTTACTTCCTCAATGCAGTGACACCACTTCACCTTCTGCCTTCTAAACGACAGCTCAACAACTGAACAATGTAACATTAACATTGCTTGCTGGAAGCAAGGCATCATGGGATATTTAGTCTTGAGAAATTGAAATTGCATCACATCAAGCAGCAGGGAAAGAGATGCAAAGCACCCTGGGTATCCAGGAAGTTGGTGAAAGTGATGGGAAGACGGAAGGCAGCACTCACTACATATAAAACATTTTTTCAAGTAAGCTTTGATTAAATCAGGGGTGGGCAACTCAAGCCCTCCAGCTGTGCTTTAACTACAAATCCCAAAATGCCTCTGCCTTTGGGAGTCGTGCTTATAACTGTCTGCCTTGCAGTGCCTCATGGGACTTGTAGTTCCACAACAGCTGCAGGGCCGTGGTTGCACACCCCTTGATTACATTCCCCACCGCATCGGATTGGCCTAGACGCTTGTACCAGCCATGAACTCTTTGTGGTACTGCAGTACTGCAGTAGTCGGAGCGAGCCGCACCGTGACTTCTGTCATTTTACTCCTGCTAGCAGCGAAAGAGCTAACCAATTCCGGTATTAGCGTCCGCACAAGGGGCAGCTCCTCAGCAGCTTCCAATGGGAGAGGAATTTGAGGACCATGTGCAATTATCACGGCCAATGAGTTGACGGGGTGGGAGAGGACAGGCCAGCAAAGTGGTTGGTGATTGGACAGCAGCTTTGTTTATCTGAAAAGTGATTGGCTGCAAAGAGGGTGCTCCATTCACAGTCCCCAGAGCAGGGAGAGACCCCAGAGCAGGGAGGGACCCAGAGGCACTGTGGGAAGGGCCCCCATGCAGCCCAAGGTTCAGGGAGGAAAAAGGCACACAGTCAGCAGAAGATGGGACAGGCGTGTGTCGGAGTCGTGTGTACTGCTCGGAGCTGAACGGGGCCCTCAGAGGTGAGCTGAGATCCCATGCAGTCATTACCCGTGGTCCGGCTTCCTGATTGGCCAGGAAGCCGGCTCCATGTTGTTTGGCCGGCTCGATGCTGAATGGCTGGGAAGATGGTTTCCCGGCCAATCAGCATGAAGCCCGCCAAACAGCATGGAGCCGGCTTCCCGGCTAATTTGGAAGCTGGCTCCATGTTCCCTTGCGACACTGCTAGTCAGAGGAAACCTCCCTCTGACCAGAAGTTCCAGTATAAGGGGTAAATATTGGAGCATTTGGGCGAGTACGCGCCCAAATAATCGGTATCAGCACCGATACTAGTATCGGTATCGGTACATCCTTAATTCCTACCACAAGAATCTGCCCCAGGAATCCCTGAACGCAGCATAATTGGCCCGTGTGCCTGTCACCTTAAACTGTCATTTTAATTCCGGCCACTAGATGTCCCCACGAGAACTGTCATTGATGGAATGTTGAATTCTCAGTAAATGTAGTCATCCTTCCCATGGATCCTCCATATGGTAGTAATATTCCTAACAACATACATGTGCATATTCAATGGAAGATTTATGTCACAACTATCCCCTCTCAAGAAGATGTTCTATTAGAGCTGAAGGCAGATATCAAAGACACAAATTAATGCAGCTATGTAATTATTAATATTCATTAAATGCTTTTTTTTTTACAGTACAGTATAGTCTTTATACAGCAGGGCTGGAATGTAAAAGAAAGAAGCACAACACAGAGTTATGCTTTAGTTATGCTTGCAATGCAAGAGGCATGCTGATAGAAGGAATGTGATGCTTCTCTTTTCCATGTCCAGTCACAGGCTGGGAGAAGGACAAGACTTATAAGTGTTACTTAACTGCATCAAAGTAGGCCAGGTCTCCTTACCTGCCAGACAACACTGTGCTGTGTAGTAGAGCTGTGTCAGCTTCAGGACTGAATGGACAAAAATACAAATCTTTTGGCAGCTAAAACAGCTTCCTTATCTGTGCATTTAGCTGTGTGCCTGGAGTTCGGCTTTAAGTTTAATTCTAATGAAATCTGTAGGCACTGTTGTTTCCTCTTGTCCCGTGTGCGTGTAAATATATGGACTACACCCTTTCCACATAGGGTCCCCTGTTGCTCGTTGTGTTTTTATAGTTTAGTAACCAAATGGGAGGGATGCAATGTGGCTTTTTGCAAAAATGTTGTGACATCTGGTACCATTGTCTGGATGTAGGAGCTCTACCACATGTGTGTTAAGTAAAGGGTAACGCTTGTTCAGTTATGTGTTTAAGTAGTAATATAATATATATATAATCACATCCCCCCTCCCCTCCCAGACCATCGGTCTGCTCAACACCACAGGTGTCCACCTGCTAACGAACTCCAGACGGCCATAGCAGGAGCCTGGCCAGAATGTCATTGTTCTGAGCTCCCTCAGAGAACAATGGGAGATAACGAGGGATGGTGCTGATAGTCTTTCCCTAACCAGGTCACACAGCATAACGCACTCAAACACAACTCAACACCAATACACATTTAACTTATAAACTGATCACCATGTCGTCACAGTAATAAAAGCCATAATGCTCTGTAATGTTAATAAACACACAACACGCTATGAAAATAACATTTCAGACTGAACTCCAGGCAAACCACTAAAGACGCCACTGAAATTCATATATGGGATTTATTTGACATACGATAAGTAAATTTGTCCAGGCAGTCCTGAGATTTACACAGCCATGTCAAGCAGCACAGCCAGCCTGCTGACCAGACTTTTTTTTCCATTGTAGGTAATCAATAGAAGTTAATCATCCTCCCATGATTAGTGTTTTTGCCTGTCTGCCTGCAGTTTAGATTTTAATTACTCATTGTGTAATGGCAACAGACTTAAGGTTGTGTAGTCAGAGGAACAGGGGGATTAACCCTCATCCCCCTGTTCCTGCAAATGTCTTTTCTTTTCCGTTCATTTAGGAACACAGCCATTTCTTCAAGAAGAGTTATATCGCCACCTGCAGGATAAGAACGCTAGTAACAAAAACAAAAAGCACAGCCTTGGGGGTGACCCCTGCTGGTGGCTAAACCTCTCACTAGCTAGAGGCATTCATTCATTTTTTTATTAAATATTTTTATTTTTTACATTGCTTTTAGGGGCTTCGGGGAAATATTGGGGGTCTAAACAGATCGAGCAGAGTAAACCTTTCCCTGCTAGTTTTTTTCTTTTTTTTCTTCTTACGGCAATCCTTGGCTGCCGTCAGAAGAAAAAAAAAGAAAAAATCCCCATAGGAAAGCATAGCTAGATTCCTATTGGCTATTTAAATTTGCAATAGCCAATAGCAAACTAGCTATTGCACCTGCCCACTGCTGCTGTCAATCAGCAGAGGGGGACTTGCAGTTCTCCATCAGGTCCCCGTCTGGTGATTAACAGCAGCAGAGGGCGGGTGCAATAGCTAGTTTGCTATTGGCTATTGCAAAGTGAAATAGCCAATAGGAATCTAGCTATGCATTCCTATGATGTGTTCTTTTTTGTTTTTTGACGGCGGCAGAACCGCCGGACAATAGAAAACAGTTGGGCGGAGCAAGCTGTCACTGCCATCTCCGCACAATTGTTTTCTATTTATTTTTTTCTAGGGCTGCGGAAATTAACGATTAATTCCTCGATTAATCGTTAATTTTTTTGATCGATCAAAATTCGCCATCACTGGACTCCTCCCCCCTTCCCCAAGTGGCTCCTTCGGCTAATAAAGGGAAGGGGGGAGGAGTCCGGTGACGTCGATGTCTGTGACGTCACCGGTGAAGGGGTGGTGTGGACAGGGAAGGAATCAGCCAACATTCGAGCAGCGTATGGCCATCTTAAGGGGTAAGGAATTAAGAGCAGTCTGCCTCCATACCATATGACCAGTCCCATGGAGCAGCTAATCTTTGCAGCTTAAGCAATCATGGGCTCCCCAATATCTTCATGTATCACCTACCTATGCCCTGCATTGTACATGGAGCCCAACTATGCCCATATATCAGGAGCATCAAAGAACGCAGGAGATTTCAGGGGGAAAGGAGCCAATGCCTTTTTAATTTTTACAGCTGACTGGATTTCAGCTAAGAGGAAAGAGGGACAGAGGGATGAAAAAAATGGACTGTCCCTTCAGATATGACAGTTGAGAACTATAGCAGCATGCAGTCCTGACTCTATAGCATGAAACGTTTTACAGATCACCTGCATCTAGTCCAATGGGGAACTCTTTTGAAAATAGAAAAATGCCTCCACCATCTTTGAGACAAGCATCACGCTCCGTATCAGTAATGACCATTCTGACTTTGGTTGTTTTATATATCCATACAGGTTCTGCACCCTACTCCATTTTCCCAGTGACCACAAAATATACATACACCACAGCAATAAAGTACTTAAATGAACTAGGATCACAGTAATCCAGCACGTTATTTATCTCAGGTGCCCCACTCAATATGGCCGCCGCTTGAGTGGGGCAACTCAGATTAATAACGTGCTGGATTAGTGTGATCCTAGTTCATTTTATTACTTCATTGCTGTGCTGTATGTGTATAGGCCAATGTAGTTGGATCTGTATGTGTGTTATAATTAATCGAAATTAATCGATTAAAAAAAATTTGATTAATCGAACACGAAAATTTTAATCATTACCAGCCCTTTTTCTACTTTTTTAACTATTTTTCTGTGCTGCTCGGTCCCACAGAGAGACCGAGCAGGACAGCTCAGCGGCATTCGGCTATTTACTCACTGCTGTTCGGCATCTATAAGAATAGACCGAACAGCAGCGAGTAGCCTGTCGGAGGTTCGACTTAGCCGATCCAGATGTTGGATCGGCTGAGTCGAACTCTTTCTGCACTTCGGGTCGGCTGAGCATGTTCGGCCGACCCGAAGCCACCCGATGTACGGCTGATTTCAGCCGATATACGGCTGGAATCAGCCGTACCAGCCTGAAGTGAATAGCTGAACAGCGTTCGGCTCACTTCGCTTGGGATCGGTGAGTCCCTCGGCTGCCTACGGCAGCTTAGTGAATAGACTCCTTAGTGATATCAGGGTTGTGCAAGCACTGATGATTCATTTATAAAAGCTTACTCAGTGCTGCAGGACTGTGTGATCTATCTGCTGGGATTGCTTGAAAATACACGACCAGATAGATCATAGTGATCTTTTACAAATTAACAATCATTGCTGTCTGGGCTGTGTGAAAGAGCTGCTGCTGCCCCATATTTTTAGAAGCTAAAAGCTCTATCACACAGCCCTGTAGCACTGTTTGTTCATTAATAGTAGTAAATCAATTATTAGTATAATATAGTAATAGCTGCGTTAAAGGGTGTGGCCACTGAGGGGTGTGGTCACTGAGGGGCGCTGTAAAGCTTTCTCGCACAGGGCCCCTAAAGGCCTAAGGCCGGCCCTGGCTGCGTTGGTTACATCTGTTCTTCCCTCATTAAACCTTTCTACCCACTCATAAACCTTTTGTTGATTTAAGGTGCTATGACCATACTGAGACAACATCCGACTGTGAATTTCCACTGGTTGCACTCCTTCTGCCCAAAGAAAGAGCACTACAGCACGTTGTTCTTCGATGGTGCAATGTCGCAATAGAGCGTCCATGTTTCTGTCCACAAAAATACCACTCGTCTAAAGTCTGAGCGCTTTACTGAGCATGTTCAAACTATCCAATAGGCTATAGAAAAATGCTGCATTGCGCAAGCTTCTCTTTGTTCTGGTTACAGCATCATTTATAAATTGCCTTCACCTTTTCATTCTCCCTTGTTATTTAGTGCCATTATAAGTGGTGACTGGTTTGGTGACATTTTTCCAACAGTAACACATATATACAAAGTTAAATGTCTTGGCTCTTGGGAGTTCCATTCTTGTATTTGAGAGGATTGTTTAGCAATCTCTCCTATTGCTCAATTGGTCATTAAGTCAGATAAGCAGCACTCCTGGGGGACGGGGCCCCAGTACTGAACACTGAATCCAACACTGACTGCTCTAACAATCCCTGCCGCTGTTTATATGTCTCCTTTATGTTGGCAATAGAGGGTAAGAAATGTGACCTTTCAGCAGTGTGGGGTTCAGCAGATAACTACCTCCTCAGATCTGATCTCTGGTGTTATAATAGGAGATAGTCCTGAGCGGGTGTAACGTAGATTAGAAATATTAACTTTGAAATATTATTGTGTTTGGAAATTAACAATCTCTAAAGGTGGCCATACACTTTACAACCCTTGCAAGACTTTTGTCTTGCGAGGGTTGTAAAGTAATTTTAAAAACGTACGATCTGCCCATCTTGGACAGGCAGATCGTACTTGTGATCATCGCAAGCCGGCCCCCCTGAGGGGCGGGCTTCCGATGACTGCAAACGG
>NW_017310108.1:29605-31387 GCF_000935625.1 Nanorana parkeri
GAACAAGCAGGCCACTAACCCGCCGATAATCATACGATTCTCGGCGGGTTTGCCAACCTGCTTGTTCGACGGAAGACGCGCGACCGTACAGTAGAAACGCTTGCACGCCTTCCATACACTTTGCGATTATCGTACGATCTCGGGATTTCCCTCGATTCTCATACGATAATCGTGCAGTGCATGGGCACCTTAAGAACCAATGTTCAAAAGGCCTCATGTGAATCTGTCAGCTGATCTACATCACTTACCCATGCAGTCCTTCACATAGGGGGATCTGGAGATCAGGCTCATCTCAGCAGGAAGCACAGGATATGTTGTATCCTAAACTAGGACAAAGTTAGACTCTTTGTCACCAGCAATTTGGCCTCAGGTAGCAGAATGCTAAGAATCCAGGTACAATTAAAAGCCTTGTGCTCAGAGTAGCCAGAGCAGTGGTGTAACAATCACCATAGCGACCCAGGCGGCCGCTATGGGTCCCGTGGCACAGGGGGGCCCGGCCAGGACATCCCCCTGATGCCGTGCGGGCCGCCTGGGTCGCTGTGGCATCTCAGGCTGCTGGCTGTCACTGGCGGCTGTTAGGAGGAATGCGCCGCTATTCACATGTGATGCGACACGTTCCTCCTCACAGCCGCTGCTGAGTCGGTGACAACCAGCAGCTTCGGAGGTGGTGGCTGGGCCCGTCGTCGGCAGCGATGGAGGACGCGGGGCCCAGTGATTGAGAAAGCGGGGCTTAGCAATGGGGGAAGTGGGTCATCCCTACAGCCAGTGTCCTGAGGCCGTACATAATCAGCCAGAGTTGGTGCAGGGTTTTGAACTGGACATGGAGGAATCTGTTACCTTGGGGATGCAGCAAACATCTCTGTTATGTCTAACCCTGACATCCCTAATGTATCAATGTCTGTGTCAGAACCTTCCCAGTGTATGTCAGTGCCACCCCAGTCTGTTTTACCTCAAATGTCTTCTGAGCGCCCTGTGCCCATGTCTAATCCTTCTGTGTCTGTCTCTATCTCTGGTAAGGTGGGGCAGTCTGATAGAAGGGAGGAGTCTGTGGTGGTGATGCCAATCCCCCTTCCGAGGCGTCACAGGGGTTCCTTTGGGGGCTGTGTGGAGTCAGGAAGGAAGGTGATTGGAAAGGAGGGAGGAGAGGGGGGAAGAGAACAAGGGAGTGGAGGAAGGGAAATGCGCCGCTATTCACATGTGATGCGACACGTTCCTCCTCACAGCCGCTGCTGAGTCGGTGACAACCAGCAGCTTCGGAGGTGGTGGCTGGGCCCGTCGTCGGCAGCGATGGAGGACGCGGGGCCCAGTGATTGAGAAAGCGGGGCTTAGCAATGGGGGAAGTGGGTCATCCCTACAGCCAGTGTCCTGAGGCCGTACATAATCAGCCAGAGTTGGTGCAGGGTTTTGAACTGGACATGGAGGAATCTGTTACCTTGGGGATGCAGCAAACATCTCTGTTATGTCTAACCCTGACATCCCTAATGTATCAATGTCTGTGTCAGAACCTTCCCAGTGTATGTCAGTGCCACCCCAGTCTGTTTTACCTCAAATGTCTTCTGAGCGCCCTGTGCCCATGTCTAATCCTTCTGTGTCTGTCTCTATCTCTGGTAAGGTGGGGCAGTCTGATAGAAGGGAGGAGTCTGTGGTGGTGATGCCAATCCCCCTTCCGAGGCGTCACAGGGGTTCCTTTGGGGGCTGTGTGGAGTCAGGAAGGAAGGTGATTGGAAAGGAGGGAGGAGAGGGGGGAAGAGAACAAGGGAGTGGAGGAAGGGCCATTGCCTT
>NW_017310109.1:0-803 GCF_000935625.1 Nanorana parkeri
TTTAGTGAAGCTGGTTCCGGCATCTTACGTTGCAGCCGATCAAGAGGACCTGATGTTGCGTAAGAAGGTAAAGATGTCCGGAAGAGCTCGTAGGGAACTGTTCTCTAGCCACGATCAGGCTTGGGCATGGTTCCCCGCGTGGACTGGATGGGGGATCGAGCTTATGAAGCGATTGAACAATTTCTCCTCTATTGTAGACGAGATGTTCAATGAAACCGTAGAAGCTGTCAGGGAGATCACCCAGGAACAACGACAGATGAAGACTCTGGTATTGCAGGAAAAGATGGCTCTTGATTATCTTTTAGCGTCCAAGGGGGGTTTCTGTGAATTCATAGGTGAGGACTGTTGTACTTGGATAGCGGACACCAGTGACATGGTCAAAGCACATATGGATAAGGTTAGCTCCTTGTAGGGCAGAGCCAGAGCTATAGCTAGCGAGGGTTGGAATCCTTTTAAAGGTCTGGGAAGCTTTGGGGATGTCTTGTTTTCCATTGGATCCTGGCTCAAGGAAATAGGAGTATATATACGTATGGTGTTTTTGTTTCTATTCCTTCTATACGCCGGAGTGAAATGTTCCTGTTGCCTAATCGACCGAGTTACCAAAGCCCGAGCAGACGACTACATTTTCGTTGCTGAAACGAGACGCTCGGAAGACCATCCCATGGACCAGATGCGGAGGATTCCAAACCGACCGGCGACCCACCACCTCCTCTGAGTCACCCCCCGAAGAGCAGAACCTCCGAGTCAAGATTTGTCTTCAAAATTCATTTGCTTTACCAAAAGTCTACGTGTCAAGATTGACT
>NW_017310109.1:1734-7118 GCF_000935625.1 Nanorana parkeri
GGATAGATTTGTGGGATCCTCCAGGTGTGAGAAAGGTATAATGGTCAACCTTACTAATGAAACCTCCGATCTCTTTAGTAACATTCATAGACCAGATTATATCTGTTGGAAAGAAGGATGCGATGTTCAGACTGCAGGGGCAATCCCTCAGTCTATCATGGTATTACTTGGTGCCCGAGACCGTCAGAGAAATTCCTCATGTGCTGTTCTGACAGGCCCATATTATTTCCTGTGCAGACAGGAGCAGGCTGTCAGATTGCAAAGCTCAGTACAAAGCTCAGTACAAAGCTTTCAGATTGTTTTACAGGTTTTTTATTTGAGGGAAATTCAATCTATAAAGGAGACGTATTGGGACAATAAAATAAAAACATAACTGTTGACTGCTCAGCTCAAAGTCTCTTCTCCCTGCAGAGAGCAGGGACTGTCAGTCATTTCTGCCCACAAGGATTCCACCTTCCCCTCTCTGTTCTTCCTGTGTTCATTGGAGGGACAGATGGGGAGGGGGTGGGCACAGCTGACTCTGGCTCTAGAGAGGCAAAGCCAGCTGTCACTTGGCTCCCGGGGTGGATCCAAAAAACATTGTGAGGATCCTTCCCTTCTGCAGCTTGGCTCTACCCTGTCAGCAGATAGTGGGCAGTAGCCTGCTGTGTGCTGATTTTGTGTAAATGTACTCCTGTGATCCAAATAAAATGTAAAGCCAAAAAAAGTTTGGGTTTACTTCCCTTTTAAGATTCAGTACCATACACACGTGTAAAGTGTGGATGGGGTCTCATTGACTTGATTTGAGGCAATGATAAACTTTGGAAGTTGCCAACAGCTGCTAAAACAATGACATTTGTTGAAATGAAACTCACAAACATATTCTTATTTTTAGGGTTCATTCACATAGGTGTGTACATGTGTATGCTGTGCATGCCAGTGCAGAGACCTGCTCCCAGGAGGGACAGGTGGTGCGTGTAATTGCGTGCAGTCGCACGTACCTTCCTATGGGAGGATGAGGCTGTACATGATTACACGCAGATCGGAACCTGCACATCCCTACAGGTCTGGGTGCCTACACTGTCTGAATGAGCCCTAATGTGTTTATTAAATCACTTATATGTTAAAGAAAATGCATTAGCTTTAGCAAGCATTTAGAAAGTTTTGAACACTTAATAGAGGTTGGAAAATGCTGTATATGATTTAGCCTCAACTGGACCTATCTCTGTATTTTTGTAACCTGTTTACATGCTATTAAATATAATTTGCATAAACCAATGTGTTATAAATACTTAGTGGCTCCTTTAGAATCCACTGTGTAAACTCTCTAGAACAGACAGAAGGTAGGTCAGTGGACATGGCTGCTTGGCTAAAGCTAACCACCCACTAGCAAGAAACACACAAAAAGTAAACTAGACCTGTCCTAGAATAGTTCTCAAGACACCTTGTAGTGCTTGCAATTATCTGTCTTAAGCTGCCCATACGCTGGTAGATTTTTGTACAAACGGTAATATAAAATATCTTGTCAGAACATTTGATAATGTCATTTTTGTCGTACTATGTCATAATTTCCTTTGATTTCACATTCAATTTTGAAATGAATAGAGTTTTGCAAAAGAAAACCACATTCACTGTTAGAATTTTATTTGAACAAAAAAACTTGTTTGTCAATACAGTCAAAATCAATTATCAAATTGACCCCATTAGTTATTTACTAACAAACAAATGTTTCAACATTTTTTTTCACTCAACTGTCAAATGGGAAAACCTCAGTGGGCAGTAAAACCTCTGGCATTTGTGCATGTGCTCTGTCTCTCTGGAGTAAGGCCACAGAATACAGGGCCAGATTTCATTTTTAGGAGCTTGTAGGCAGAGAAATCTGAAGATAAATCTAGGATAATAAATCTAACACAGGCAACAAACAAATGATTTTAGGACAGTGGGAAAGTGCCAGAGCCTGGTCCCAGCTCCAAACCCTGCGATTCTGATAGTTCTGCCACTCCAAGCTGTAGAGGGACTACAAATCTCAGCAATACATTATACAGCAATGCAGAATTGCACTAACTATAGAGGGCTACAAATCCCAGCAATATACAGCAAAGCAGAATACCACCAGCTATAGAGGACTACAAATCCCAGCAATACATTATACAGCAATGCAGGATACCACCAGCTATAGAGGACTACAAATCCCAGTGATACATTGTACAGAAATACAGAATAATACCATCAGCTAGAGAGGATTACAAACCACAACAATACATTATACATCAATGTGGAATGTCACTGGCTATAGAGGACTACAAATCCACGCAATATAGTATACTGCAATGCAGAATACCACCAGCTATAGAGTATTACAAATCCCAGGAATACATTATACAGCAATACTGAATAGCAACCAGCTATAGAGGACTACAAAACCCAGCAATGCATTATACATCAATGCAGAATAATAAAAAGCTACATACTCTGTGCTGCTCTGGGGAACAGGCCTGATGTCACAGTGAAGGATCTTAGGAGGGCTGTGCAGGGTCTCAGGAGGCTGTGCAGAATCTCAGATAGCTGTGCAGGGTCTCAGGAGGGCTGTCTGAGGGTCTCAGGTGGCTGTTTGGGGTCGCAGGAGAGCTTGCAGGGTCTCAGGAGAGCTTTTGGGGGCTCAGGAGGCTGTACAGGGTCTCAGATGACTGAGCGGGATCCCAGGAGGGCTGTGCAGGGTCTCAGGAGGCTGTGTGTGGTTTAAGGCTGTTCGGGGTCTTAGGAAGGCTGTGAGGGGTCTTAGAAAGGCTATGCGGGTTCCCAGGAGGCTGTGCAGGATCTCAGATGGCTGTGCGGAGTCTCAGGAGGCTGTTGGGGGTCTTAGGAGGGCTGTGAGGGGTCATAGGAGGGCTGTGGGGGTCTTGAGAGAGCTGTGTGGGGTCTTAAGAGAGCTTTGTAGGGTCCTAAGAGGGCTGTGTGGGATCCCAAGAGACTGTGCAGGAACTCAGGAGGCTGTGCTGGGTCTTAGGAGTCTGTGCTGGGTCTCAGGAGGCTGTGCGGGGTCTTAGGAGAGCTGTCTGGGATCTTAGGAGGGCTGTGGGGGGTCTTGGGAGGGCTGTTTGGGGTATAGGGAGAGCTGTATAGGGTCTTAGGAGGGCAGTGTAGGATTTTAAGGGGCTGTGGGGGTCTCAGGAGGGCTGTGTGGGGTCTTAACTGGGCTGTGTGGGGTCTCAGGAGGCTGTGCGGAGTCTCAGATGGCTGTGCAGGGTCTCAGGAGGGCTTCCTGGGGTCTCAAGTGGCTGTGCAGGGTCCCAGGAGAGCTTGCGGGGTCTCAGGAGGCTGTACAGGGTTTCAGATGACAGAGCGCGATCCCAGGAGGGCTGTTCAGGGTCTCAGGAGGCTGTGCGGAGTTTTAGGCCGTTAGGGGTCTCGAGAGGGCTGTGTGGGGTCTTGAGAGGGCTTTGTAGGGTCCTAAGAGGGCTGTGTGGGATCCCAAGAAACTGTGCAGGATATTAGGAGGCTGTGCAGGGTCTCAGGAGGCTGTGCAGGGTTTCAGGTGGCTGTGTGGCATCTTAGGAAGCTGTTCTGGGTCTTAGGAGGCTATGCGGGGTCTTAGGAGGGCTGTCTGGGGTTTTAGGAGGGCTGTGGGGGGTCTTGGGAGGGCTGTGGGGGTCTCAGGAGGTCTGTGTGGAGTCTCAGAAGGCGTTGCAGGGTCTCAGGAGTCTGTGCAGGGTCTTAGGAGGGCTGTGCAGGTCTCAGGTGGCTGTGTGGGGTCCCAGGAGGCTGTGCGGGGTCTCAGATAGATGTGCGTGGTCTCAGGAGGCTGCACAGGGTCTCTGATGGCTGTATGGGGTGTCAGGAGGGCTGTGTAGGGTCTTAGGAGGGCTGTGTAGGGTCTTAGGAGGGCTGCAGGGGTCTCAGGAGGGCTGTGTGGGGTCTTAAGAGAGCTGTGTGGGGTCTCGGGAGGCTGTGTGTGAACTTAAAGGGGCAGTGCGGGGTCTCAGATTGCTGTGCGGGGTCTCATGAGGCTGTGCATGGTCTCGGGTGGGCTCTGCATGTTCTCAGGTGGCTGTGCGGGGTCTCAGGAGGCTGTGCAGGGTCTTAGGAGGGCTGTGCAGGGTCTTAGGAGGGCTGTGTAGGGTCTTAGGAGGGCTGTGTGAGGTCTCAGTCAATCCCAGCAATACTTTATACAGCAATGCTGAATGGCAACCGGCTATAGAGGACTACAAATCTGCATTATATTTCAATGCAGAATAATAGGTCTTAGGAGGGCGGTGGGGGTCTTAAGAAGGCTGTGTAGGGTCTCAGGTGGCTGTGCGGAATCTCAGGGGGCTGTGCGAGGTCTTAGGAGGCTGTGCAGGGTCTTAGGAGGGCTCTGCGGGGTCTCAGGTGGCTGTGTGGGGTCCCAAAAGGCTGTACAGGGTCTCAGATAGCTGTGCGGGGTCTAAGGAGGGCTTTGCAGGGTCTCAAGAGGCTGTGTTGGGTCTCAGGAGGTTATGCAAGGTCTCAGAAGACTGTGCAAGGTCTTAAGAGGGCAGTGTGGGGTCTCAGGAGGGCTGAACAGGGTCTCAGTTGGCTGTGCGGGGTCATAGGAGGCTGTACGGGGTCTTAGGAGGGCTGTGTTTGGTCTTAGGAGGGCTGTGGGAGTCTCAGGAGGGTTGTGTGGGGTCTTAGGAGGTTTTGCAAGATCTTAGGAGGCCACACGGGGTTTAAGGAGGCTGTGCGGGGTCTCAGGTGTCTAAGCGGGGTCTCAAGAGGCTGTGCGGGGTCTCAAGAAGCTGTGTGGGGTCTCAGGTTGTTGTACTGGGTCTCAGGAGGCTGTGCAGGGTCTCAGGAGGCTGTGCGGGGTCTCAGGAGGCTGTGCGGGGTCTCAGGAGGCTGTGCGATATAGGCCTGAGCATTTGAGACTGAGCAGCCCAATCACATGACCCCAGCAGGCCCCGTCCTATCAAATCCAGGGGTGGAGCCAAACACAGAAGCGCAATCAAGGTTGCATTATAGTTACAGTGCTGTGCAGCACCCACCTAGCACTAATTATGTGTGGCTCAGCCTAATTGTTTTCACTGCCCAATGGCCAGTCGGGGCCTTGTTGGAACCCCTTATAATGGGCACAGTGGGTGTGCAGACCCAGAAACTCAGAACAAGGATGGTGGGTGCCTCTCATAATGGGCAAAGCAAGTGTACAGACCCAGTAACTCAGCAAGGCATGGTGGGAACCCCTCATGATGGGCAGAGCAGGTGTACAGGCCAGGGAACTTAGCACATGGATGGTGGGGACCCCTCATAATGAGCACAGCAGGTGTATAGACCCGGGAACTCAGCACAGGGATGGTGGGAACTCCTCATAATGGGCAGAGCAGGTGTACAGGCCAGGGAACTTAGCACATGGATGGTGGGGACCCCTCATAATGGACACAGCAGGTGTA
>NW_017310109.1:7986-8508 GCF_000935625.1 Nanorana parkeri
GGTCTTAGGAGGGCTGTGCAGGGTCTTAGGAGGGCTGTGTAGGGTCTTAGGAGGGCTGTGTGAGGTCTCAGTCAATCCCAGCAATACTTTATACAGCAATGCTGAATGGCAACCGGCTATAGAGGACTACAAATCTGCATTATATTTCAATGCAGAATAATAGGTCTTAGGAGGGCGGTGGGGGTCTTAAGAAGGCTGTGTAGGGTCTCAGGTGGCTGTGCGGAATCTCAGGGGGCTGTGCGAGGTCTTAGGAGGCTGTGCAGGGTCTTAGGAGGGCTCTGCGGGGTCTCAGGTGGCTGTGTGGGGTCCCAAAAGGCTGTACAGGGTCTCAGATAGCTGTGCGGGGTCTAAGGAGGGCTTTGCAGGGTCTCAAGAGGCTGTGTTGGGTCTCAGGAGGTTATGCAAGGTCTCAGAAGACTGTGCAAGGTCTTAAGAGGGCAGTGTGGGGTCTCAGGAGGGCTGAACAGGGTCTCAGTTGGCTGTGCGGGGTCATAGGAGGCTGTACGGGGTCTTAGGCGGCCG
>NW_017310109.1:8779-15324 GCF_000935625.1 Nanorana parkeri
GCAGGGTCTCGGAGGCTGTGCGGGGTCTCAGGAGGCTGTGCGGGGTCTCAGGAGGCTGTGCGGGGTCTCAGGAGGCTGTGCGATATAGGCCTGAGCATTTGAGACTGAGCAGCCCAATCACATGACCCCAGCAGGCCCCGTCCTATCAAATCCAGGGGTGGAGCCAAACACAGAAGCGCAATCAAGGTTGCATTATAGTTACAGTGCTGTGCAGCACCCACCTAGCACTAATTATGTGTGGCTCAGCCTAATTGTTTTCACTGCCCAATGGCCAGTCGGGGCCTTGTTGGAACCCCTTATAATGGGCACAGTGGGTGTGCAGACCCAGAAACTCAGAACAAGGATGGTGGGTGCCTCTCATAATGGGCAAAGCAAGTGTACAGACCCAGTAACTCAGCAAGGCATGGTGGGAACCCCTCATGATGGGCAGAGCAGGTGTACAGGCCAGGGAACTTAGCACATGGATGGTGGGGACCCCTCATAATGAGCACAGCAGGTGTATAGACCCGGGAACTCAGCACAGGGATGGTGGGAACTCCTCATAATGGGCAGAGCAGGTGTACAGGCCAGGGAACTTAGCACATGGATGGTGGGGACCCCTCATAATGGACACAGCAGGTGTACAGACCCGGGAACTCAGCACAGTGATGGTGGGAGCCCCTCATAATGGGCAGAGTGCTTCTACAGACTCAGGAAGTGGCTTAAAGTGTGCAGACTTAAAAACTCAAGATATCTTACAAATAAACATGTTCACCATGTTTGGAGGTCAGCTTGTGAATCTAAAGAATCAGAAGTGCCACCAGATTAATACAAAGCCCCCAAAAAAGTGTACAGCAAGAGAACCTATTCACATATTCATTGGGTAGTTTAAAACTCTGAGCCCAAACACATTTCATACCAGCAGGTAGGAAGAACCCCGGTCCCTAAGGTGCCACCAGCCTGGCTTTGCTCTGACTGACGTGTTCTCTTAGTGGTGGACCTAAGGAACAGAGGGTCCTGGTGCAAATCTTTTCCCTCAGCTCCCCCCTTCCCACCCCCTGGGGGGGGGGGGGGGGTGATGGGACCTCTCTGCACTAAAGTAGCTTACAGTTTAATGTCCCCCCACAGTCACACACTATTATTTTTATACAATTATATAGCTCTGACATATACTGCAGTGCTGTGCAGAGAACCCTGAGCGAATCACATCAGTCTCTGTACAGAGAAGCTTACACTCTAATGCAGAATACCATAAGCCATAGAGGACTGAAAATCCCAGCAATACAGAATAATTGTATGTCTCGGGCAGAGGGTCTCAGGAGGGGTTGCGGAGGGTCCCAGGAGGGGTGTGTAAGGTCTCAGGAGGGGAAAATGTGCAGGCGGCGGAAGCCCTGTAAGCGGGCACCGTGTGATTCCCCAGAAGGCTCCTGCACAGGACCTAACGCAGCCAAATCAAATTGAAATATTAAATTGCTGAAGTGCAGAGGTCAGTTGTAACACAGAGTGTGCAGTGTGACAGAGTACAGAGGTAATTTGTAAAACAGAGTGCAGAAGTCATCGGTGTGATGCAGAATGCTGAGGTCAGCAGTGTGACGCAGAGTACAGAGGTAATTTGTAAGACAGAGTGCAGCAGTTAGCGGTGTGATGCTGAGGTCAGAGGTGTAACATATAGTACTTTGGTCAATGGTGTAATGCATAGTACAGAGGTCAGCGGTGTATTGCATAGTTCAGAAGTCAGCGGTGTATTGCATAGAACAGAGATCAGAAGTGTAACATAAAGTACAGAGATCAGCGGTGTAATGCATAGTACAGAGGTCAGCCGTATATTGCAGAGTACAGAGGTCAGAGGTATAACGCATAGCACAGAGGTCAGAGGTGTGATGCATAGTACAGAGGTCAGAGCTGCAACGCAAAGTACAGAGATCAGCGGTGTAATGCATAGTACAGAGGTTAGAGGGGTAACGCATAGTACAGAGATTAGCAGTGTAATGCATAGTACAGAGATCAGCGGTGTAATGCATAGTAAAGAGGTCAGCGGTGTAACGCAGAGTGCAGAGCTCAGCATTGTAAAGCAGAGTGCAGAGCTCAGCGGTGTAAAGCATAGTACAGAGGTCAGAGGTGTAACACATAGTACAGAGGTCAGAGGTGTAACACATAGTGCAGAGGTCAGAGGTGTAACGCATAGTACAGAGGTGTAATGCAGAGTACAGAAGTCAGAGGTGTCATGCAGAGTACAGTGGTCAGTAATAACACAGAGTACAGAGTGCAGAGCTCAGCATTGTAAAGCAGAGCTCAGCGGTGTAAAGCATAGTACAGAGGTCAGAGGTGTAACGCATAGTACAGAGTTGTAATGCAGAGCACAGAAGTCAGCGGTGTAATGCAGAGTACAGTGGTCAGTAATATCGCAGAGTTCAGAGGCCAGAACTACCCTGGTAGTTCTGCCACTGACTCCAAGCTATAGAGGTCTACAAATCACAGCAATACATTATACAACAATGCAGAATAATATGAAGCTACATACTCTGTTTTGCTCACCAGGGCTATGTACGGTCCCACCAGGGCTATGTGGGGTCCCGCCAGGGCTATGCGGTCTAAAGGGGGCGGCGTGCGGGTTTCATGGGGGGGATAGGTGCATCCCTATTTACAGCAATGCAGACTGGCACCCTCTATAGAGGACTACACATCCTAGCTGTACTTTATATAGCAATAGCATTGCTGTATAAAGTACTGCTTGTATTTGTACTCCTCTCTATAGGGTGCCAGTCTGCATTGCAGAATGGCACCTGCTAAAGAGGACTACAGAGACCAGCAGTACTTATACAGCAATGCAGAAAATGCCATCAGTTATAAAGGGCCATAAAAAATGACATTTTTAAACATAGTGAAGTTAATCACCTTTTCTGATGGCTGGTCTTCTTCAAGTAGGAGGCTGTAGAAAAACAACCCGGGTGGAAGTTTGCGCGCTTGTGGGCTCTTTAAACAGGCGGCCACTCACATAATGTGCCTGGCTGCCTGCAGCAGTGTTTTTTTCCCCCGCCTCTCTGCCTGCACAGGATGAGCATGGGGAGATGTGTAGGGGCTGGCAGTGTAGAGGCGCCGAGAACAAAGTGAGAGGCGGGTCTCTAAACAGGTGGCCTCTTGCTGGGGCCTCGTGGCCACTCAATCTGCCTGCATAATTGTGTGCAGCACTGCACTGCCCCTACCTGTTTTAGCCACCCAGCCATCCCGGTTCGCCTCAGCCCACTGGGCAAGTGCCTAGTTTGCCCGATGGCCAGTCCGGCCCTGCCCATGTAGGAGGAAAGTGCAAAATGTCAACCAAATGTTAATAGTGCCTAGACTGAAAATAAAACACAGTAAAACATAGTAAATGAAGGGTTGTTGGGAGATTTTAACTGTCCTGACATTGACTGGCATAATGGCACTCCTGGAACAGTAAAAAGGCGGACAATTATAAACTTATTGCATGACAATTTTCTGGTACAGTTTGTAGAAGCCCCAAGTAGAAATGATGCTCTGCTGGATCTGGTAATCTCAAACAATACAGAGATTATTACAAATATTCATATAAAAGAACATATGTGTAAAGGGCCGGCGCTACCCTACATGCAAGTGAAGCGGCTGCTTTCTCTCCTCCCTGCTGCTGCAGCTTCAGCTCCACGAAGCGGGCACTCAGAGAGGTGGCTTTGATCACACCAGTCAGCGCTCTCTCTCTCTCCTCCCGGCCGCTCTGAAGCTGCAACAGCCGGGAGGAGAGAGAGGGAGTGCTGACAGGTGTGATCAGAGCCGCATCTCTAAATGTGCCAGCTTCCGAAGCTGCAGCGGCCGGGAGGAGAGAGAGGGAGCGCAGAGAGGTGTGATCGCCCCCGCCGTCTTAAAGAGGCCCCCCACCCAGTCCACATCTTTCGGACGTTATTAATCTGAGTTGCCCCACTCAATATGCCTGTTGCTTGCGGCCATATTGAGTGTTGCACTCAGATTAATAATGTGCTGGATTAGTCTGACCCAGGGGCGGACTGGGTCGGGGGGCAGAGTGGCAATTGCCCCCCGGGCCTCTTTGATATCTTTGCAAACGACCCCAGCCGCAAGCCCTTCATCTCTCCCCTCTTGGCCGCTGCAGCAGCAGAGCGGCTGAGAGGGGAGAGATTAATTGGTTGCGGCGGCGTGGGGAAGTGAACAAGAAGCTTGACTGCCTTCGTCTGTGCCTACTTCAATCGGGCTCCTCGGTGGCCACGGCAGTTTCCTCTGCCCACCTCAGTTGCCATTGGTGGGAGAGGAAGACTGCCGAACCGCAGTTGGCCAGCTTCTGCTGTGTGGGAGAGAGAGCACCTGGAACCGGCTGGACGTGTAGGAAACCTTGCTGCTCCCCCACCATCACCAGGAGAAGAAAAGGTCAAAGCAACTGTAAGTTCCTGTACTTTCTTTGTGACCTCTGCACTGCGTTACATACTGACCGTTGACCTCTGCACTGTGTACTGACCTCTGTACTGTGCATGACACCCTGACCTCTGCACTGTGTGTCACACCCTGACCTCTGCACTGTGCACCACACCCTGACCTCTGCACTGTGCGCCACACCCTGTCCTCTGCAATGTGCGTCACACCCTGACCTCTAAACTGCATACTGACATCTGCACTGTGTGTGACACCCTGACCTCTGTACTGTGCATCACCCCTGCACTCTGCGTTACATTACCGACCTCTGCACTCTGTGTTATTACTGACCTCTGCACTCTGTGATATTACTGATCTCTGCACTGTGCATCACAGCCTGACCTCTGCACTGTGCATCACACCCTGATCTCTGCAATGTGACTCACACCCTGACCTTTAAACTGCATACTGACCTCTGCACTGTGTGTGACACCCTGACCTCTGTACTGTGCGTCACCCCTGCACTCTGCGTTAGATTACTGACCTCTGCACTCTGTGTTACATTACTGACCCCTGCTCTCTACGTTACATGACTGCCCCCTGCACTCTGTGTTATTACTGACCTCTGCACTGTGCGTGACACCCTGACCTCTGTACTGTGCATCACACCCTGAACTCTGTACTGTGCGTCACCCCTGCACTCTGTGTTATTACTGACCTCTGCACTGTGCGTGACACCCTGACCTCTGTACTGTGCATCACACCCTGAACTCTGTACTGTGCGTCACCCCTGCACTCTGCGTTACATTACTGACCTCTGCACTCTGTGTTATTACTGACCTCTGCGTTACATCTACTGACCTCTGTAATCTGCGTTATTACTGACCTTTGTGTGCTGCGTTATTACTGACCTTTGTACTCTGCGTTACAACTGACCTCTGCATTGCAGCATTTTAATTTTTACATTGATTTGACTGCATTGGGTCCTGCGTAATAGCCTTCTGAAGAAACATGCAACGCCTGCTTACAGGGTTTCCGCTGTCTGCACATATTCCCCTTCTGAGACCTTCCACACCACTCCTGAGACCCTCTGCCGAGACATCAGACCTGTACCCCGTAGCAGAGTGGCAGCACAGAGTATGCACCAAACTATACTACCATGCTGCATTGTTGTATAATGTATTGCTGAGATTTGTAGTCCTCTATAAATGATGCTATTCTGTAGGGCTGCAACAACTAATCGACATAATCGATTATAATCGATTATTGAAAAAGTTGTCAACTTTTATCGAACTTAATAATCGGCTAACTAATCGATTTTGAAAATAATCGTTAGCTGCAGCTCTACTATTCTGCATTAGATTGTAAGCTTCCCTGTACAGAGACTGATCTGACTGGCTAGTGTGTGACTATGGGGGGACATTAGAGTGTAAGCTACTTTAGTGCAGAGACCGCCAGGGGGGTTAGGGGGCCAGTGAAATACAGTTCCAGTGCCCCCTTCCCCCTGTGGAGCGAGAAGGGGAGGGGGCAGAAAAAATCTTTCCCCAGGGCCCTTTTTTCCTTTGGTCTGCCCCTGTGTGGGAGCACAGGGAAGATGTGGCAGCAGGGGGATGTAGGGGACAGTGGTAGCAGAGGGGAGATGTGGGAGTAAAGGGGATGTGGGGGAAAGTGTAACTAGAGGGAAGATGCAGGAGTAGGGGGGATGTGAAGGAAAAAATGGACCTTTGCCTGTGTAGGCAAAAATCCTTGCACCGGCCCTGTATGTGTAGCAGTGACTATAATATGATTTCATTTAACTTAAGTTGTAAACAACATGCACATACTGGAAAAATAAAAACAATTAACTTCAGGGGAGCAAATTTTCCAATGCTGAGGGTTGCTCTTGAAGGCTATGACTGGGAGGGAATATTTTCATCAAAATACACAGAACAAAAATGGGAATGTTTCAAAACAATTGTTCGCAAACATACTGCAAAATATATTCTTGTATGAAGTAAGTTTAAAAAGCTAAAAGTAAAACCCAATGTGGCTCACATCCAATGTTAAAAAAGCAATAAACAATACGAAAAGGGCGTTTAAAAATATAAAAATGAAGGAACACTGTCGTCATTTGAAAGCTACAAAGAATATAACAAAATATGCAAAAAGGAAATAAAGATTGCAAAGATTCAAAATGAATGACAGGTTGCAAAAGA
>NW_017310109.1:15345-29640 GCF_000935625.1 Nanorana parkeri
GGCCTTTGAGGCACCAGGTGACATATCCAAGAAATTACACCATCCTAAATAGCAAAGACATGATTAGATAATTCATACAAATATTTTCAAAATTTAAACATAGAAATAGCCTGTGCAAATAAAGGAGTGGTGGGTATTAACAATGGCACCAAAGACACCTCCAAGTTAGCATAATTGAAGGGCAGAATGAATCACATGATATGTAATTGACCTAGTTAATAAGAAATGTTCTCAAAATCATATGTGTGAAACAGCCTTACCTGAAGATGGTAAAGGAATGGTTGGTATTCTCTACGCTCTTTGCACTCCAAGCGCTTCCTCAGGAGGTGGAGAAAATCTAAATAACCATAAAGAAAGTGAATATACCCGGAAAAAGGAAAATATCCACCCAAATTTAATATTAAGGTTAATGGATTAGTAATGATGTCACCTACCAAGCAGGAGGTCAAATCTAAATAACCATAAAGAAAGTGAATATACCCTGAAAATGGAAAATATCCACTCAAATTTAATATTAAGGTTAATGGTTTAGTAATGATGTCATCTAACAAGCAGGAGGTCAATACGCTTGCATCCAACAGGACCAACCAGGAATGTGACAAACAGCCCAAGAAAAGTTCTACAATAGTGGGGCAAAGAGGCTAAGAAGACATAACAAAATATAACTAACCTGCTGGATCCTATGAATGACCCCTAGAATGGAGATAACACCATGACATGTATATGTGGCACCTTTTATGTGGGCAAAAAGATCAGATCACTGTCTCTGCGTATTCAGCACCATATGTACTTGGCATAGATTGGTAAAATGACGACACCCATTAGCCGTCATATTGGATTACATCATAATTTCGATCCGAGGGTTTTATCCTTTTACGGTTTGGAATATGTTGAAGAAAATGTGCGGGGAGGTGATTTGGACCAAAGGGTCCTACAGAGAGAAACTGAGTGGATATATAAATTACAAGCAACTAGACCTCCATGATTGAATGAAGCCTTAAGCTTCAAATCTTTTCTTTGAACGTAGAGATATCATTGGGTTGGTGAGGAAAGCTGGAGCTCCTTCATTGAATATGATACACCCTCTATCATATAATAAGGCCTGAAATAGCCATCATATCTAGATCGTATTTCCAACTTATATTAACCCCTTCGTGACTGACGACGTACAGTGTACGTCGCCAGCATCGGGGCTGTTTAAACATTTGGGTGTTAAGATTGTGTGGAAAATGTTTCTCATATGCTGTGTTTAGGAACCTACTACGCCTACTTTGGTTACAATGCTTGATCGTTTTAACTTCTCTCAGACTTTATATGGTTGATCTAATGGGTGAGAAATTTATATTTTTCCCCTTTCCTTTTTGGGTCTGCACTTTCTTCCGCCTTTCTCTTAAGTCTCTTTGCAGTTTCATGTGGTTCTTGACAGCAATCATTATGGAAGTTCTTATTTGCTATATTAATAAACCCTTTCCCACATTTATCATTGCTTGTTATATTTTGCACTTTCCTATGATGGTAGATCCTATATACATAACATATTGTCTACTATACTGTGTATAGGATTGTATACGATGTACATTGTCTAGCATTATCCTTTAGATGCCTAGTCCATTCTAAATAATGTTATTTATGGAGTTTGTAGAGTATTCTATCATGACTCTGTAGCTGTTTATATGTTTTCTTCAGTGAAATACAATTGATCTTTTGTATTAAATATCTTCGAAATCTTTAACCCATCTCAAACTATGTCATCATATAATGCTGTCATTAGTATTCTTACATATATTTTTTCTGTTATAACAGATGTATTTTGTTAATTAGGGAGGGAATGTTCTCTTAATTAATTGTTGTGTTATTGATGTCATCTATCATTATAAGTCTCTTATTGGTTGCTGATGCGTGTGGGTCCGGTGGGATCTCTTTGGTGGGGCCCATGGTCCTGGAGTGGATGGGGACCTTTGGTTCTCTTTGACGGTGGGCAGGGCGTTGCCACCCCTTCTCTTTAGGGATGACCGGAGAACGACTGGGGGGTGTGTTCGCTTCCTGACGCCGATTGGCCGGGAGGCGGGATCTCCTTATGTCATGATGCGATGATGTTGTTACGTTATCGTGCCGGGTGCCGTTATAATGCCCGCCCAGGCCGCCGGTGTTAGGATGTGGCTGTTTTGCGGCCTCGTGGACACCGGCGGCCGCGGGAGTGATCTTACTTTATAATCAGGCTTGGCATTATCTCCATTTTAGGAGTCATTCATTGGATCCAGCAGGTTAGTTATATTTTGTTATGACTACTTAGCCTCTTTGCCCCCACTGTTGTAGAACTTTTTTGGGGCTGGTTTGTCAAATTGGCTGTTGGGAACAGACTGCCCCTAAGTTGATGGCATTCATTTTTGATTTAATGGGATATCAGATCTTGGTCAATTAAAGAGGGGGAGGAGGGTTATTGAGGGGTCTGGCAGTCAGTTGCCATAGCCATAGTTATGCTAACTTTTTACTATGTTTGCTGTATAAGGATCATTGTTCTGTCATCACTCCCATTCACATCTTCTCTGGGGTTCAGTCCTCAGCTGATACTCCTTGGGCTTGGGTTTCCCATCCTGGTTGGTCCTGTTGGATGCACGCATATTGACCTCCTGCTTGGTAGGTGACATCATTACTAATCCATTAACTTTAATATTAAACTTGGGTGGATATTTTCCCTTTTCTGGGTATATTCACTTACTTTATGGTTATTTAGATTTCCTCTTCCCCCTTGAGGAAGCGGTTGGAGCGCGGAACGCGTAGAGAATATTAACCACTCCTTTACCATTTTCAGGTAAGGCTGTTCCACACATATCATTTTGAGAACATTTCTTATTAACTATGTAAAATAAGGACTCTTGTGATTCATTGTGCCCTTCAATTATGCCAATTTGGAGGTGTCTTTGGTGCTATTGTTAATACCCACCACTCCTTTATTTGCAGAGGCTATTTTTATGTTTAAATTTTGAAAATATTTGTATGAATTATCCCATCATGTCTTGTGTGATTCAATGTGCCCTAATCATGAATGTATGGAGTGGTATGTGGAGGTACTTTGTTACTAGGATATAAGCGTCCATATTTTAACTTGGCTTTTTAACTTTTTGTACCTAATAAAGAATTCTTTGCTATTAAGGATGTTGTAATTTCTTGAATCTGTCACTGGGGTGCCTCAAAGTCCCCATTTACTTACATTTGTTCTACTGATTTATTAGGGGCGTGGCACCAATTACTCAGGACTTGTTCACGACAACTTGTTTTTAAACATATTAGTAGTAAAAAAAAAACAGGTTTAAGCATGTAGGCCCCTTACAAGATAACTCAGAGTTGGTAACTGGAGAAAAAGAGAAGGTAAATCTATTAAATACAAGGGATATATGTACTCACAAGAAAACATTTTCATCACACTTTAAAGGAGAACTATGGGGTTAAGGCTTTTGCCCAGAGTTCTCCTTAGGGTAACGGGAGGACACAAACTAGCGTCCTCCCGTCACCCTAAGCTCAGTATACCGCGAGCTGCAGCTTGCGGTATACTGAGACGCCACAGTATACCGCGAGCTGACTGCGACCGGTGGTGTGACCGGAGGCAACCGTGGTACATAGTTACATACATACATAGTTACCATACATAGATACCATGTTGGGTTAACAGACAGTGTGGCCTCTTGTTTGTTGTTAAAGCGTGATGAAAACGTTTGCTTGTGGGTACATATATCCCTTGTTTTATTTATCTTAAAAAACGATTTTACACACGGAGGTGGCGCTCTGTTCCCTTTTATTTTCTATGTTCGTGGTGGAAGCCCCAGAGCCTTGGATGAGCAGCCCCTCAAGTCTGTGTGAAAAACTGTGATAAACTGTTGAAAACTTTGATTATGCAACAGCAAGTGGATCGTTCAGCTGGCAACCATTAGCACCAAGAGTTAAAGAAAACAGTTTATAAATGATATGGGGTTGGGGATTAAAAGTACTATTTCTGTGTTTGCAGATGACACCAAGTTATGTAGTCTATACAGGATGTCTCCAACTTACAAGCAGATCTGAATGCACTGTGTGATTGGGCATCTATTTGGAAAATGAGGTTTAATGTTGATAAATGTAAAGTTATACACTTGGGGACTAAAAAAATTAATGCGTCATACACTCTAGGGGGAGTATGTTTGGGGGAGTCAATGATGGAGATAGATCTGGGTGTTTCGGTAGATCATGGACTGAATAACAGCATGCAATGTCAAGCAACAGTTTCTAAACCAAGCAAAATACTTTCTTGTAATAAAAGGGGATATAGACTCCAGAAATAGAGACATAATCCTGCCCCTGTACAAAGCATTAGTAGGGCCTCATCTGGAATATGCAGTTCAGTTTTGGGCTCCAGTTCACAAAAAGGATGTTGTGGAACTGGAGAAAGTGAAGAGAAGGGCGACTAAACTCATAAGAGGCATGGAGGAGCTGAGCTATGAGGAAAGATTAGCTTCACTGAATTTGTTCTCTCTGGAGAAGAGGTGATTAAGGGGGGACATGATCACTATGGGGTCTATTCACTAAGCTGCCGAGGGCAGCCGAGTGAACAACCGACACTGTTTGGCTATTCACTTCAGGCTGGTACGGCTGAAATCAGCCATACATCGGCTTGCTTCACATGGCTTCGGGTCGACCCGAAGTGCAGAAGGAGTTCGACTCAGCCGATCCAACATCTGGATCGGCTGAGCCGACCCTCCGTCAGGCTACTCACTGCTGTTCTGTCTTTTCTTATAGATGCCGAACAGCAGTGAGTGAATAGCCGAATGCCGCTGAGCGGCATTCGGCTCGGCTGTTCTGCTCGGTCCCTCAGAAAAAGAGTTAAAAAAGTTTTTAAAAAAAACTTGAAAACGATTGTGCGGAGCTAGCAGTGAGCCTGATGGAGAACTGCAGCAGAGGGCGGGTACAATGCTAGTTTACTATTGGCTATTGCAAATTGAAATAGCCAATAGTAATGTAGCAATGCATTTCAATGGGAATTTTTTTTTTTTATTCTGACATCGCTACATGTCAGAATAAAGAAAAAAAAAGAAACAGTATTGTTTCTCTCCTTGGCGGCCGGGAGAGTTAGCTGTTTGGAGATCAGAGTCAGCGCGGCTCAGCCGAGCTGATGCATATACGTTCGGCTCGACTGAGCCGCTCGGCCACGTTCGGGAGCTGTAGGGCTATAGTGAATAGCCCTTACAGCACCCCATCGGTTCTACTGAACCGAAGGGGTCTTGGGGCCGAAGCTAGACGAAGGATTGGCCGAAGCTACAGCTAGATCCTTCAGCAGCTTCGTGAATAGACCCATATGTATAAATACATAAATGGTCCATATAGTGAGCTTGGTGTCAAATTATTCACTTTAAGGTCACTGCAAAGGACAAGGGGGCACTCTTTGCGTCTGGAGGAAAAGAGGTTTTACCTTTGCAAACAGAAAGGCTTCTTCATAGTTAGAGCTGTGAAAATGTGGAACAGACTCCCCCAGGAGCTAGTTCTTCATATTACTGGATATTGAGCTCTTATAGGTATTTTAAGCACCAGAGATTGTTGATCTAGGTAATATTCGATTGCCTTATGGGATCAGGAAGGAATTTGTGTTCCCCTGTTGGAGCAAATTGAACCTGCTTTACAGGGTTTTGTTGCCTTCCTCTGGATCAACAGTGGGTAAATGTGGGCATATCGTTCTGTTTACGCTTTTCTTCTTCTTTTCATATTTCTATAGGTTGAACTCGATGGACATGTGTCTTTTTTCAACCTGACTAACTATGTAATTTTTGCACAATGAGATCTAAAGTACTCAAGCATATTACAGTGAGATATATACCGGTACTATCAAAAAAATTTTGTTTGAGATACAGCATTGCTTTCTTGGAACAGAAAGTATTTACATGTCCTCACTTCCAGCACAAAATCCAAAACAAGGAGCTCCGTCTCTGCTATTGGGTAGGTGGGCAGAGTCATGAAAATCTTTCCATTTAGCCATCTGTGCATTCAGAACCATTAGTGCTAGAGAGAGCACATATAACCATCATCAAAAATGTTATAAGTGGTTCAACGCTCAATTAACATCTGGAATCACCAGGTAATCTACACCACCCTTTCTCATCCAGCGTGCCATGGTTGCCATGAAATTTTCACACTGTCATGCCTTTCCATGGTGCAGACAGGGCAGCCACCAGCACCAAGGCAATGAATGCTGCTAATTCAGGGAGGCTGAGATCCATTCACAAATGAACAAATGTTTGCCTCCATCCAGGTCTTCTCTGCCAACCACTCTCTTCCTGATGTGAAGGGGGGCACTAACAAGCCTGGTCACACATCTCATCACATTTCCCTGACTACTTCATCAGCTGCAGGCTAACAAGCCTGGCCACCCCCCATAGCACCTTTCCTTGACTACTTCATAATCTGGGTAGAAGGAGCCTGGCCAAACACCCTCAGCACCCTTCCATGATTACTTTATTAGCTGCAGGCTAAGGAGCCTGGCCACACCCCCTCAGCACCTTTCCCTGACTACTTCATCAGCTGCAGGCTATGGAGGCTAGTCACACCCCCTCAGCACCATTACCTGACTGCTTCATCAGCCGTGGGCTGACCACACTCCTTAGCCTTGAGACTGGTTAGTAGTGCATTATTGAAGCATCACATATCCAGGGCTCTGGGCTTGTGATAGTTCTCACTAGTAGTGATGGGCCGAACACCGCCCTGTTCGGTTCAAATTCGAACTTTAGAACATGTGAAAAGTTCGAATTCGAACTTGAACTCAATGCAAGTCTATGGGGGTAGAACATTGAAAATAAAATGTCCCCATTTTGAAGCCTTAAATGCAATTTATTGGCAATAAAAAGTGTATGGGGTTCCGGGTACTGCCCTGAGGGACAGGAGTCAATTACATTTTTTTTTTTTAAAGGAGCAGTGATATCATCACTTAAAGGGTAACTAATTTAGACATGTGCCCACTGTAAAATGTAGCTTTGGACAAATGGATTCGTACTAAAACTAAATATATTTAGTTACTGATGAAATTTGTTTCTATTTTCGTACTGAGGGTGGGTACAGGGAAGGCTGAATCATGTGTGAGGTACTGCCACCTGTCCTCAGAAATTGTCCAGAATGCTGGCAGATTATTGTGAGAACCTCCAAAATTCCCCCCAGTCCAGGCACTAGGCCATAATAACAACTCAACATGCGCACAACACATGGCACCCACTGTGCGAATTTCAGCCAGTTCCTGAAGAACCGGCCAAAATTTGCATAATATATGGCTGGCTTTAGGCAGTCTGTTGATTGTGCTGATTCAGCTGGTGACCATACTGCCCGGAAGGATCAAAGTCCAAAGGAGGTATGTCAAAGCATATAGTGGCTCTTGACACAGATCAAGGACACAGAAACGTCAGCTGGTGTTCAGTGAAGAGCACCCAGGATCTAACGATCTCTTGCAGAGCAGGCATACAAATTTAATATTTGGCTTTCCTTGACACTATATTGTTAGAATGTCTGTCTCGATTAACTTTTCTTTGGTAGAATTGTGACTGTGATTAAAAAAATGTTTATGATGTAAAGTATGTAAATATAGACACCCCCAAAATAATATTCTTAATAACAGGTTAAGATTCTCTTAGTGAGGACACATTGACAACCCCCCAAGAGTAAAAAAAAACAAACAAATTATGAAAATTAAAAATAAATAATGAAAATAAAATAAAAAATAGTAAAAAATAAATTTAAAAAACTGTTTTTTTTCCTTGCCTTAGGCGGCAAAGGAGCTGGCTACGGCTATGATCCCGTGGTGCTCGTGCGGCTGCCGGCTGAATGTGTCAGACGCTGCAGATGGAAAGGTGCAGGACACCCCATGTGCAACGTCGGCCACACGAGCACCACGGGAGGACAGGACGCCGGGACCTGTAATGTACTGGAATGCACTGGAATGTGAGCAGCTTGTCATTTGAAAAGTAGATCTCCAGACGAAAAATAGTGGGCGCCCCTGCTCTAAGCTAAACACCTGTTTTTGCAGAGAGGACACAGTGACACTCCAAGCTAAACTCCTGTTTGTAGAGAAAGGACACATTTACCAGAACACATGCTGCACAGTAAGTGGAAAGGGAAACTTAACATAAAATTTTGCGGGGGAGAGTGTAAAGTATGTAAATATAGACACGCCCAAAATAATATTCTTAAAGGAGAACTATGAGATGAGTGATTTTCACTCACCTCATAGTTCTAGCCGACCTGTGACAATGAGACTGTCACAGGTCGGCTCAGTAGATCGGGAGGTGAGCGAACACATACCGGGTTCGCTCACCTCTCGATCCTGTCACGGCTCTCTGCCGTGACAGGGGGAGGGGCTGGATTCCCCTCTCCCCGCTCCGATCTGCCAGCGCTGACTGGTGGAACGGACGAGGGAGGGGGCGGGTACAGCTGGCTACGCTCCGGCTGCGGCGTCTCAGTATACTGCGAGCTGTAGCTCGCGGTATACTGAGCTTAGGGTAACGGGAGGACGCTAGTTTGTGTCCTCCGTTACCCTAAGGAGAACTATGGGGAAAAACACTGACCCCATAGTTCTCCTTTAATAACAGGTTAAGATTCTTTAAGATTCTCTTAGTGAGGACACATTGACACTCTAAGCTAAACACCTGTTTTTACAGAGAGGACACAGTGACACTCCAAGCTAAACTCCTCTTTGTAGAGAGAGGACACATTTACCAGAACACATGCTGCACAGTAAGTGGAAAGGGAAGCTTAGTTACTCGTTTCTGAGGGGAACTTCCTGTCAGTTACACACTTGTTCTCTCAATGATGAGTGTCCTCCATTCTATTGCATGTAAGGGAGATTATTCTCATAAGTATAACTTGGAATATAATAGATTAAACTGGTCTATGTAATGTTCCAGTGACAATTGAAAGTAAATGCAGTGTGATTATAGGACAGGTTGCATCTTCCTTAGTGCAGCTTTGGGGGAGGATGTTCCCAGCAGACAGATCACATGTTGATTCTGCATTTGGATGTTAATCACAATATTTCTGTACAGTACATGCACAGTTTTTATACTGTATTATATTGTATTTTTGTTTAGTCAGTTACACACTTGTTCCCTCAGTGAGTGTCCTACATTCTATTGCAGTTCATATTAAAGCACTAATTCTGTACTGTACATGCACAGTTTTTATACTGTATTATATTGTATTATTTAGGGATGTCCCGATACCGATGCTAGCATCGGAATCGGGCCCGATACAGGCCATTTTGACAAGTACTTGTACTTGTCAAAATGCCCCGATACATAGCACCGAAGCTTGCGCTATGTTTTTTTCTCCTTTTCTTACTTACCTCGCCGAGCGTCACTGCTGCTCTGGTGGGCGGAGCTCCAGGTGGGGTCCTAATTTAGGTGGCCGGAGACTGCCAGATGACCCCGCTCGGAGCGACGCCCACCGGAGCAGCAGTGATGCGACGCTCGGTGAGGTTAGTAAGAAGAAAAAAAAAATCTGCAGCGGCCTGTCAGCGCTGGTCCGGCCAGAGGAGCTCCAGGTGGGGTTCTAATTTAGCTGCCGGCACCTCTGAGCCAGCTAAATTAGGACCCCAGCTGGATCTCCTCCCACTGGACCAGCGCTGCCGCTGATTCGTCCCTGGTCTCTCCGGCACAGTGAGTGAGGGCAGATTTGGGGGGGGGGGGGGTTTTTTTAGCAATTAGTGTAATTGCAGCAATAGATTTACAATGATCCCCTGCTAACATGAATGGGTTAAATGATCCATAGTACAACTACATGTTTTGTACTATTATGTACTATGGATCATGATTTAACCTCTTCATGTTAGCAGGGGATAATTGTAACTCTATTACTGCAGTGTACTGGACGTATGTGCTGTACATGTACTATGGATCATGATTTAAACTATTCATGTTAGCAGGGCAGAACTGTGAGCGCCTCCCACAAGCTGAGCACCGAGACGTGATCAGCGATCCTGCCCAGCGCCGACTACAAGAGGCACCGCGTGAGGCAACAGGGATCGGAGTGAAACTGTAAGTGAGGGAAGTTGGGACAGGGCTGGCTGTAAATCTATTGCTGGAGTGTACTGGACGTGTGTAAGGGATATGTAGTACAGCACACACCTCCACTACACTCCAACAATAGATTTACAATTCTCCACTGCTAACACGAATAGGTTAAATCATGATCCATAGTACATAACATGTAGTTGTACTATGGATCATTTAAAGTCACCTGTCCCTTTAAGAAAAGTATCGGTAATTGGTATCGGCAAGTACATGAGGGGATGTACTTGTACTTGTAGTTGGGCCTGAAAAAGTGGCATCGGCACATCCCTAGTATTATTGTTTAGTCAGTTACACACTTGTTCCCTCAGTGATGAGTGTCCTCCATTCTATTGCAGTTCATATTAAAGCACCCTAATTTCACCTAACCCCGATCGCACTGTGGAGTTTATTTGTCAGAAGTGCAACAATGACAATAGACACAAATATAAGTCAGAAACAGCTGATTATCACAAATAATTCTTAATATTGCGGGAGGTCATTAGGATTCCCCCCAATCAGTGGCGGAACTACCGGCGGTGCGGCCGGTGCCGCCGCCGGGGCCCAAGGCAGTGGGGGGGGGCCCACTGAGATCCACTCCCGGGGATTGTGGCCACTGGGCAGAGGGGACTGAGCGGGGCCCTTTAAAGTCGGCCGCGGCGCCCCTTAAAGTCGGCCGCGGCGCTGGCGATCACTTTTTCCGGCACAGGAGCTTCTGAGCAAAGGGCCGGGTCCTATGACTCACCTCCTCTCCCGGCAGCATGCTTAGTAACAGGTGGCGGGAGAGGAGAGGGTGTCTGTGTCGCATGCCCCGCCCCCTGCACACTGTGTGGCCGTGATGCTGGATCCTATACCGGGTGAGTCTGAATGGAGGACTGAACGGCCGCGAGGGGAAAGGGAGGCGGTGGGCGAATGTGCTGCAGGGTGTCTTGTTGCGGGGGTGTCCAGTATATGAGTGCAGCCCTGTCTGGTATATATTTTCAAAGGGGCCACACTTCATTATTTACATTGCCTCAATATTTTGCATACAGTACTTTTAAAAGGGTGCACTGTGCAGTGATAAGTGGGGCCCTGTATGGGGGAGGGGAGGGGTCTTGTGAAAGTGGGTTTGGGGGTCCCTATACATGTGTACACTGAGAAGTGAGGCTCTGCATTGGGGGAGGGGGTCCTGTATATGTGTACAGTGAGAAGTGGGGCTCTGTATTCGGGGAGTGGGTGCTGTATATGTGTACAGTGAGAAGTGGGGCACTATGTGTGTTGGGGGTCCTGTATATGTGTCCAGTAAGAAGTGGGGCTCTGTCTTGGGGAGGGGGTCCTGTATATGTGTACGGTGAGAAGTGGGGCTCTATATTATGGGAGTGGGTCCTGTATATATGTGTGCAGTGAGAAGTGGGGCACTATATGTGTGTTGGGGGTCCTGAATATGTGTACAGTGAGAAGTGGGGCTCTGTTTAATGGGAGTGGGTCCTGTATATATGTGTGCAGTGAGAAGTGGGGCACTATATGTGTGTTGGGGGTCCTGAATATGTGTACAGTGAGAAGTGGGGCTCTGCATAGGGGGAGGGGGTCCTGTATATGTGTGCAGTGAGAAGTGTGGCTCTGTATATGTATGTCACGGAGGGCGTTGTGTATAGGGGGGTCATGTATATGTGTACAGTGACAGGTATACCTGTGAGGCTCAGTATATGCATTGAGAGTTGCGCAGCTGCCATTGACTCTGCACAGACCACCTGTCAGCCGCACAGCCTCCAATAAATCCGCACAAACCACCTTCAACCCCACACAGCCCACCATAGAACCTGTAAGCCACCTGAGAGTCTGTACAGCCCACCATAGACCCTGCAAAGCCCGCCTGAGACCCCACACAGCCACCTAAGCCCTGTGTATAAGCAGCAATTGCCTTAAAAAAAAAAAACAAATGCTCTTTTCACCTTTATTAATTCTTTAGTGGTTAGCAGGGTTAGTGGTGGGGGGCGAGAAAAAATCTTGCACCGGGGCCCTTTGTTTCTTCCGCCACTGCCCCCAATGCTATGTTAACCCCCAAGGCATTGATATTTATATTAGAAGGTCAGTCTGCCAAAACTAATATTTCAGTCTTAAAAGGTCGGGGGAAACTGATCCCTTCATTGGAGAGGGGAGGCTTGGATATTTAATAATATCAGTACTTATTGATTGGTTTACATGAAAGACAGAGAAACAAGAGGGACCTATTTGGTTAGATAAAGCTGATTCAGAGTCATATGAATATGCAGGGAGGTAGCAAAGAAAAATGTAGACTAAGAAAGGTGGTGCTAATCTCTACCTTGTTACCACTGTAGCAGTGCTGTGACATTATATGCTAGATAAGAAAAATATGGGCCCATTCAAATCTGTCCATTCCAGTGTGTTGTATTAACGCATACGCATTAATAGGAAGAAAAGTGCCTTAACTTCCGACTGTAACATTTGCATGGTCTACTGTATATACAGTTAAAGTAAAGCTGCAGTAGATTTTCTGGCAGTGATCTGAACCAAGCTTGTCTAAAATTAAAGCATGATTGCCACCTAGTGAACAAATGTTAGAATGCAGCTACCTTTAGTGTCTTTCCACTTCTGCAGTCAAAATAGAGAAAACCCCACTATATGTTTATGTGTTCCTATTCACACAGCTGTTTAAAAAAATATTTCTTACCTTTTAGATATCTCTATTTTTCAGGCATTTGCAAGCTCTCAGTTTCAGTAACAGGAAACTCTGTAATAACTGTTTTTATGTATAGATTTTTGTATTCCTGTGCATAAATGCTTTTATTATACATTTATATGTAAAATGATGAGGTACATCCTTTTTTAAGTAGAACCAATTGGGTAATAATTTCCTAGTTTAACCAGTTGACACCCGCGGTGTTAAACCCCCTTCCCATCCAGGCCATTTTTCAATCAAAAACATTTAGACAAAGAATAAAACATACATATGATTTTTTTTAAATGGCTATGGTTCTGCCTTTTAGAATAATTCCTGACTGCACTCAGAATAACCTGTAATACAAGATAAAATTCACAGCATACACCTTAAAGTGTATTTCCACTGAGGGGTTTTGTTTCAAATATTTAACCTTGTCCATACTGTGTTGGCAGATTTCATTATCACTTGTAAACTAGATGAAACTAATTCTGACTGGTCAGTAATCTTTTCTCTGTAGACCCAGCGTTGTTCTCACCAAGTCTCACACTATTATTACACATTCATCTAGCTTTGGCATATTGCACAGTGCTGTACAGAGAACACTGACCCAGTTACATTAATCTCTGTAGCAGAGAACTTACACTCTAAAGTCTCATCAGTTATATGTTGTTGTTGTTATTATTATTATTATTATTTCCCAACGAAATAACCAATGGTCTGTGGTCTGTCCCTTTAAATATTTTGTGGAAGCCTATTTCTTCAGTAGATCATCTTTAATCTCCTTAGCTAAAAGGAGGGGGAAAATTAGAGCGCAAATCCTGGGAATGTGAGGGGTATAGGGACAACCAGTGTCTGTATGTGGCGGGTGGAAAAACAAAAATTAATAAAATCACAAAAGGTGAAGGACTTACTTGTGAAGCCGAGGTCCTGTCATGGAGGGCCCTTTTGGAGTGTGGGCAGTGCGAGATGTACTCGGTGTCTCCCAGCAAGTGGAGGGATGGATGAAGGAGGAATCAAACCCCAAATAAAGGGCATTTTGAAAGGCATTTGAAATTACAGTGTGGTTCTTTTTTTATTGTTTGTTAAGTGGTGTCCTGTTGGGATGCGGGATGGTAGTGTGCAGTCCCATGTTCCACAGTAATCACATACTATTATTAGCTATACTATTATTATTATTATATTAGTCTTGAGAAAGATGGACTAAGCTCCATCGTAACATTGACAATAAAGTGCGGATGCTTCGAGTTATCTCCGCTACAAGACGCGGGACTGCCTCTATAACTACTTTGGATTTCTATTATTATCCATATATAGCTCTGACATTTTCCACAGTGCAGTACAGAGAACACATACGTCTCTGCACCAGGGAAGCCGGGGTATTGAAAGTGTGGTTGTGCTTTAACTGTAGTATCAGAAGTTCCAATTTGTATAGTGTTCACATAAGGCTGAGCAGGACGTGTATTTGACTTTGAAGCTATGATCCATTCTTTGTTGGATTTTTCAGTATATAATCAGCAATAGTTGCAATATATTTCAACAATTTTTTTACTTTACATAGTTACATAGTATTTGAGGTTGAATAAA